>NW_021913459.1:0-500 GCF_006229205.1 Suricata suricatta | reverse complement strand
TGCGGTGACGGAGCAGGCACTGTGACGCAGCGTTGGGCCACAGTCGCCCTGCTGAGCAGCTGTCACACGGGGGTCAGCTGCCCCCTGACTGTCCTGACTGCAGACGGCAAAACCATGGAGAAGAGGGGACGGCTGTCCCAAACGTGACCTCACCGAATCGTGGGCCTGCGCTCCTCCTGTGCTCAGAAACCCTGCGGGCAAGCGGCTCAGGGCATCGCATGGCCATTTGCTGAGCCCCACGGCCTGGGACTGTGTCTACAGAGTCCACGGTCAGGCCGAGAACCCTCTGAGAGGAGAGGCGCTTTCCACAGAAGACGTGGTTCTGCCTCGTCCCAGAGGGGCCTCGGCGGCGGCTCCGGTCCAGCTGCACAGAGAAGCGGGAGAGCCCCCGCTCACGCCCACCCCCTGCTCCTCGCCGTAGGGCCGACGGTGGAGCCCGAACTTTGAAGGGCCAGCAGGGAGCCTTCCCTCACCCTTCCACGTTGGCTGAGGTGCGGTGG
>NW_021913458.1:0-500 GCF_006229205.1 Suricata suricatta | reverse complement strand
GCAGAAATTTTAAGGAGATTCTTCTTAAATATAAAACGTAGCCCTATGCTCTAATGAACTACTTATGTTGCTATCTCCAAGTAGAAAAGGGCATGAGTTAAACAAATCCCCATAGTTTTGAATCATGTACCCTGACATCTGACCTAAAGCAAGGCCACTCTGTATCAAGGCATTTGTTCTTATGTTTTTCTTAACTCCAACAGTTAAGAAATGAATATTCTTAAAAAGTAAGTTAGAGATATTTTTAAAATGTTCTGAGGAACATGTGTATCTTTAAAAACAAGCTTCCTAAAATAAAATCATATATACATTTTTACAAATGACAAAATCTGGCTTATCATACCTACACTAACCAACTTTTTCTCTCAATATCAAATAATATTTTAATACATAAGGAACTATGTTTACAATTATGCTCCTGACCACTGAGAGACAGCTGCTACTCTGGAGAAATTGTGTATGTAATTACAAAAAGAAAAGCAGTAGTCCCTACTCATTTC
>NW_021913457.1:0-500 GCF_006229205.1 Suricata suricatta | reverse complement strand
TATTTGCAAAACATACCGTATGTGAGCAACAGAAAACGACTTGACTTTTACATCACACCTGTTCACTACAACTGCTCTGCTACAAACTTTCATGAGGATAACTTATTTGAAATCATTATTGGCAACACAATTGTGATTTTTCCCCTTCTTAATGTGTCAACATTGCACCAATACAAGAAGCAGGTTTGTCAGGTTTTTTTTCATTGTGACTCATTTTTTTCTCACCACTTTAGACAATCAATATAGTGACAGGCAAACCTGAATCATTATAGTAACAGAATATCAGAATAATGTGATTCTTCAATTTGGCGGGCATCCAGACACAGTAATTTAATAACCTAATCCTCCAAAAACTAAATTTTATTCATTAGCATTATTTTCTCCTAGACATAATCTATATTGATATTATATATTAATATCCATATATTAATTATATATAAAGATAATATATCATTATCTAAACCAGAATCTTCCAAGTTCTTTGCTATTCTTTTGACTTC
>NW_021913456.1:0-500 GCF_006229205.1 Suricata suricatta | reverse complement strand
GCACCGAGAACGGGAAACCACTGCTTTGTCTCCATTTACTGATGAGCACATCGAGGCACACGGAGCGAAGTCTTGCACCCAAGTCCACACTGGGCTCCCCCCGCAGAGCCTCTGCCGGTGCGCTGGGATATGCATGCAAAATACATTTTATTCCCAATGGGAATAAATAAATAAATAAATAAATAAACAAACAAATAAATAAATAAAACAACCAGCCCTCCTCCGTGCAGCTTCTCCCAGTAGGTCTCTTATTGGTTGGCCGAGCACTTGCTCGCGGGCTTCCTGGTTGAGGCTCCTTTGCTCACAGCCTGGCATTCACGAGGCAGCAGGAGACACGGGGAGCCCCCTGCGTGCTGTCGGGCCAGGGTGTCTCTCCTCCCCACTGGTCAGAGCGTTCTGTGTTTACTGTAGGCGAGTTCTGTCCAGGATTCGTGGCTGTGCCAGTCTGTGCGGAGGGAGAAGTCCTACTCCATTTTCCTGAAAGACGGTGTAGACAGAAT
>NW_021913455.1:0-1273 GCF_006229205.1 Suricata suricatta | reverse complement strand
ATTACTGAAAACAGTTTAAACATATTTTGTAGTCATTTTTGTCTTTGGACTATAACCCAATAGAGTTGTACATTCAAATTATTGCATTTAAAAGTCATTTGGAATAGTTTTCTCTTAATTACGGTTTTTAATACAGAATAAGTATTAAATAAGAAGGGACAACTTAAGATCACCAGTTATTTTTTTTTTAACTTTCAGAATGGAAAAACAAACTACCAAACAAAAAACAGAGATACCCACATTTGTAAAAAGCAATAGAAGAGTTTGAAGATAAAACTCAGAAAATGTTTCATAAAGTGAACAACAATAACAACAAACCCCAAAAGATATAAGAGAGGAGTGAAAAGAAAAGAAAAAGGATCAATTTGGGAGATTCACTTAGTAGGAATTCCAGAGAAATCAGAGAAAATAAAAAGCAGAGAAAATTATTAGAGAATTTTCCAGAACAAAAGAACATGTTTCTAGGTCAAGAGGTCTCATCAAAATACCCAGAAGAAAGAATGAAAAAAGAAACCCTAAATCAAGATATATCATGGTAAAATGGTATTACTTCAGGGATAAAGAGAAGACTCTAGAAACTTGAAGAGAAGACAAATAGGTTCCATAAAAAAATATGCAACCAGAATGTTTTAGACTATTTAATAGTTACACTTGAAGCTAAAAGACTATGGAATAATGCCCTCCAAATCCTAAGGAAAAATTAGTTCCAAGTATTACTCTATACCTTTCAAATTATAAACAAATATAAGGGCAGAATAAGGATGTTATTAGGCCTAATTCAAATACGTATCCTTTATGCCTTCTTAAAAAAATATTAGAAGATGTGTTTTAGGAAAATTAAGGAACCAAGAATAAGTAAAACAGGAGTCCAAGATACAGGAAATTCAACACAGGGAAGAGGAAAAGGAAAGTCCTAGTCCACCAAACTAGATTAAAGCAGTAGGATCAAGGACTTAGGGAGGGAGATACTCAGGGGAAACATATTTAACTGCTAGATTACCAGATATACTTAAATATTTAGATAATTATATTGATAGACATTTACCATATTTGTTAACCAGACCTATTGGATAATTTGGAAAACAGAGGATTTGAAAAATAGTTACATAAATAAATTTAAAATGAGACAAGGATTGACTCTAGGAAAATTTTTAAATGTTGTATTCCAAAAAAAAAAATAATGGCAAACTACTTGACTCAAGAGCAAGTATATGTATATAGTAATGTAAACACTGACTTGCTTTTGAAACTTTATTTTAAAGACTATTTTTAA
>NW_021913454.1:0-500 GCF_006229205.1 Suricata suricatta | reverse complement strand
TTGGAGGATATATTTATTAGATAAATGGTGGTTATTACGTTGGAAGCAGGACCCAGGGGTTCAAGGGCACATGGCTCCAGTGGCCCTAGACAGACCCATTTCTCCCACTCATGGCTGACAACCTGAAAGGCAAGAAAGAAGACTTTGGCTGCCTCCATTTTGACTTGAAACTTTCTCACTGGGTTCCTTCCAGATTGTGTCTTGGCTCAGGAGGGAGACCCTGAGGACAAAGCCCCTGAGGGGACCTGGAACTACCCCCTCAAGCCACAAGGAGTGTCCGGAGCCAGTAAGACCCCAGCCCAGCCCTACTGGACTCCTAGACAGTGACCGCTTTAACTTTCATCGTATACCTGCAGGCACCCACTCACTTTGGCCCCCCATTTCACGGACGTACACCTTGAAGTATTGCCCACACATCCGAGCCAGCAGAAAACAACCACTGAGCACACTAGCCATGAATAGACACAAGCAAGGGAAGTCATGAGCAAAGAATAGATGGG
>NW_021913453.1:0-500 GCF_006229205.1 Suricata suricatta | reverse complement strand
ATGTTGTCTGTGTTCTTTCTTATAGATATTTCGCCGACACCAACCCCTTACTCAGAGACCCTTAGACTCTGGTGCGTGGACTGGTCCCCTGCAGAGGCTCCTCAAAAAACTATCAATAGAACTCCCCTATGACCCAGCAATAGCACTGCTAGGGATATACCCAAAGGATACAGAAGGGCTGATGCATAGGAGCACAGGTACTCCAATGTTCACAGCAGCACTTTCTACAATAGTCAAATCATGGGAAGAGCCTAAATGTCCATCACCTGATAAGTGGATCAAGAAGATGTGGTATATATATATATGGCCATTTGTAGTAAAGTGGATGGACCTTGAGGGTGTTATGCTACGTGAAGTAAGTCAGGCAGAGAAGGACAGATACCATATGTTTGTACTCATAGGTCTAACAGGACAAATCTAACAGAGGACCATAGGGAGGGGAAGGTGGAAAGAGAGTTGGGCAGAGTGAGGGACACAAATCATGAGAGACTATTGAATAC
>NW_021913452.1:0-500 GCF_006229205.1 Suricata suricatta | reverse complement strand
TCATTTGTTTCCATATATTTTTTAATTTTCTCTCTAATTGCCTGTTTGCCCAGTCATTCTTCAGTAGGGTATTTTTTAACCTCCACATTTTTGGAGGTTTACAGACTTCTTCCTGTGATTGATTTAAAATTTTATAGCATTGTGATCTGAAAGTGTGCATGGTATGATTTCAATTCTTTTGTATTTATGGAGGGCTGTTTCATGACCCAGTATGTGATCAGTCTTGGAGATTGTGCCTTGTGCACTCAAGAAGAAAGTGAATTCCCTAGCTTCAGGATGCAGAATTCTAAATATATGTATAAATTCCATCTGCTCCAGTGTGCCATTCAGATCCATTGTTTCTTTAGTGATTTTTTTTTGTCTGGTTGACCTATCCATTGTTGTGAGTGGGGTATTAAAGTCCCCTCCAGTTAGCACATTGCTTCTGTTTGTGATTAGTTGTTTTATGTATTTGGGAGCTCCCGAATTCAGCGCATAGATGTTTATAATTGTTAGCTCTT
>NW_021913451.1:0-500 GCF_006229205.1 Suricata suricatta | reverse complement strand
GCATCCAGCAGCGTTACTACTGGTTACCTAAGTCTACCTGCACGCTGAACAGCCTCTGAAGGCCCAGACACTCTCACTGAATCCAGAGAACCAAATGCAAAAGGAGAGTCCTAATGAGGAAGCCCAGCCTTATTTATCATCCTTCCCCAAATGGCTAGTGTCCAGCATGCCCACTGGATAGAAGAGATATTCAAAGAGATTTTACATGTATAGCTCTGGAGCCCCCCAGAAGGGCAATTTCAGCCCCCTTGCTGTTCAAAGCATTAAAGACACAAGTCTTAGGAGTGAAGAGCATTATAGAGAGTCATTTTATGGTATGCCATGAGATCACATATCAGTTCCACACCAATGGGACTTCTCTCTGTGCACTCCCCCTACTCCAAGATCTGTGCTAAGGGAGAGAAGTGCTAACTGAACACTTGCTTCAAAAATCCCAATGAGCAGGTGATCACTAATTCCACAGATCTTAGTTGAGCTCCTGCTGTAAGTCAGGCATTTTT
>NW_021913450.1:0-500 GCF_006229205.1 Suricata suricatta | reverse complement strand
GACATCCTAACCATTGGTAACCTCCCTCCTGGGCCTCAGCCAGTCCGAGGAAGCCACCAATTCCAATAACCCTGGTGCTATACGCCATGGAGTGAAGCTCTTACATGTTAGGAGCCAGAGGAGACAAATCAGAAAAGGAAAGCGGAGGATTTTTTTCCTCTTCTTTTTTTGGTGGTGGTGGTGGTGATGTTTAAATGAAGTTGCTTTTACAGCACCAAAGACTTAATCATCCATTTCCTATATAAAAGGTAGCTACTTTTTTGCATGGACCTCAAGTATACTGTAGTATAGAAGTGGAATTTAAGGAAAGGTATTAAGCAAGCTGTGTTTTAGCTTATGGGCAAGTAATAAATTGTATCATTTATCTTGAATGTATCATAGATAAGCTGCTATATAATGATTGCCACTTCAGGTAGCTGTGAAATTAGGTGATTAACTAGTTGGTACTTAACCTTCTAATTTCTGTATAAGTCTAATTACATGAAATAGAAGTGGGGGTT
>NW_021913449.1:0-500 GCF_006229205.1 Suricata suricatta | reverse complement strand
GGCTTCTGCTGGGCAGTAAATGATGGGCAGCAAGAGGAATCAGGGGCATGGTGTCCGGGACTGGGACCTGAGGTGACCCAAGATCAACAGTCCTGAGTGGGTCTGTCACTGGGGGACCTGATATATACCTGGTTTCCAGGGTCCGGGAAGGGGGTGGGGAGGGTGAGGTTGAGGTTTCATCCCTGTCAGAAGAGGGAGGGCCATGTAGGTTGCCCTGGATGTGCACTGAAATATGCAAAAGTTCTGTCTATGCACATGAAACAATGGGGTCGCCCCTCAGCCTGAGTGCTTTGAAGACAATAGAAAATCGAAGGGTTGTATATTGAGAACCGATCCTGTACGGGATTCAGTATTGCAGAGTGTGGACACTTTGGAGTCAGCTGACCTTGGCTTATGTCTTTCCCTGTCCTTCCATTTGCTAGCAGTGTGACCTTGGTTGGGGCAAACGACCTAGCATCGTCGCACTTCGCCTGCTTCTACTGTCAAAGGTGCCTAATGAT
>NW_021913448.1:0-500 GCF_006229205.1 Suricata suricatta | reverse complement strand
TTTAATATCACCCCCAAAAACCAGAGACCGCCAGGGAGGCCGAAGCACGCATGCAAAAGCAAAGGGCTTTATTACGAATTTAGGCCCGACCAGCCTAAACTCGGGCTCACAGACTTCAACCACACAGTGGATCCACATGGAGCGAGCCCCGAACATGGCGGGGCAGGGCCTTTTATGAGTTTGGGAAGGGGGAGTTACAGGAAATGGGGACACAGGTACAGGGGTCCAATCATTATAGCATCACATCATTGACAGTAACTCTAGCCAATTACAGAGCAGACCCAGGACCCTCATGTAGGGCGTGACTAGGCTTAACCTCCATCTTTAGGCCCGCCCTCAGAAATGTTAAAGGTGCTAGCTGGTCTTTCCTGATTGGGTGTTACAAGGGTGGTCTGAGAAGCTGACACTTAGGTCCAAGGTCAGAGTCAGTTTGATTCAGACCTGTCCTTACACTGCTTATTTGTATGCTTATTTAGAATCCTGACACTTGTAACTCTGAA
>NW_021913447.1:0-500 GCF_006229205.1 Suricata suricatta | reverse complement strand
GTTTGGGGGGAAGGTTATACTTGAGCAGTAAATTAAAGAAGATTTAATAGGAACTGACTTAGTAAACAAAAGAGAATAAAGTATTTCTATAACAAGAATTTTTTTTCAATTTGTATTAGATCTTACAGACTTAGGGTTACATTTGAGGCAATTATTAAAAATACAAAATGCTTTTGTATTTGTGACTGTTAATGGAACTTTATAAACTCTGATACTAGTTACTTCTCCACTTAAAACCGAACAGCTCTTTCCTGATACTCAATCGTTCTATCACAAGAAATGCCCTCAAATATGCTGTCCGTCATATGGCTGTTTTAGTTAACATTTATCTCAGCAGAAACAAGCAAGCACTACCCTGGGTTTGCTCCTCGCTAATTAAACTACTTCCTAACTTTAGACAAATAAGTCATTATAATTTAAATGAGATTATTTCTTATTTTGAAAGTGGAATGAAAATAAATTTTTTAAAACATCTAGGCTCCAGGCAACCGGAGCACAGT
>NW_021913446.1:0-500 GCF_006229205.1 Suricata suricatta | reverse complement strand
GAGATCATAGCCTGAGCCAAAGTCGGCCACTGAGCCATCCAGGTGCCCCTATTTTTCTTATCCTTACTTGTTATTTTTTTTTCAACTCACACAGTCCCCATTCACATTTCTTGCAAGGCTGGTTTGGTGGTCATGAATTTTTAAAAAATTTTGTCTGGGAAACTCTTTATTCTTCCTTCTATTCTGTGGGGTTTTTTTTATTATTAATAGTTTATTTTCTTTATTTTTTGTTCTTTTTAGTGGGTTTTTTTTTGTTTTTTTAAGAGTTTATTTTCAAATTGGTTTCCATATAACACTCAGTGCTTCTCCCCACAAGTGCCTCCCACCATGACAATCACCCCCTTCCCTCCCCACCTCCCCCTTCAGTCCATGGTTCCTTTTCAGTATTCAATAGTCTCTCATGATTTGTGTCCCTCACTCTCCCCAGCTCTCTTTCCCCCCTCCTCTCCTTATGGTCCTCTGTTAGGTTTCTCCTGTTAGACCTATGAGTGCAAACATAT
>NW_021913445.1:0-500 GCF_006229205.1 Suricata suricatta | reverse complement strand
TTGTAGCTGCAGGTCCTGGCTTTGGGGGCTGCCATGTTTCCTTTTTTAGGTTTATTTTTTTAAGGGAGCTCCTCACCCAATGTGGGACTTGAACTCATGACCCCAAGATCCAGAGTCCCATGCTCCACTGACTGAGCCAACCAGACGCCCCTTAGGGACTGCCATCTATAAAGCAAAATGATGGCAATAAGAAACACCTCACCTATTAGATAGTTTGCTTGCTAAAAAGGTTGGATTGACAATTTAAATGCCAAGGCGCGAGTGCTGGAGTGAGGGCAGGGTCCACACAAGGCCACAGTGTTTTGAAGTCTCTGTGCACACACAGCTACCCAGAAATCGGGCCACGCATCCAGGAACGTAGGGCGCATCCAGGACTCCTGGGTGAGGCTCAAATGGAGCCGATGGGCACCACTGTTTGGTGGCCTGACCCCAGGGACCGCAGGGACAGAAGTGGCACTGAGATGGATGTACAGTGCCGTCTGCTCAGACACCGAGTCCTC
>NW_021913444.1:0-1273 GCF_006229205.1 Suricata suricatta | reverse complement strand
TATTGATAAAGCTGCTCCTGGCTGGTTTTTAGAGAACTTTTTTCTGTCTTGTGATTCAGCCTTTCTCTGATGGTCTGCGCCTACTGCTCCACACTAAGGACAGAAGCCGACCCATTAGGCCCTAGGATGACTGCGTGCCATCTCCGGGTCTGTGCGTCTTTATGTGGACCGTTCCCCCTTGACACGGCTCAGGCTGTCCGGTGCATGCACATGGGGGCCTCAGCATGGGGCTGCTGCTCCCCGGGGCTCTGTGACTGGTGCGACTCTGCGGGACACTGCACAGCCCCGCACTGCGTGAAGCCACTGCGTGGGTCCAGGGGCAGAGGCCAAAATGCAGCGGATGACATTTTCCCTTTGGAAAAAGAACACTGCATTATTTATTTATTTATTTATTTATTTATTTATTTATTTATGTGTTTTATTTATTTTTGAGAGAGACAGAGAGCGAGTGGGGGAGGAGCAAAGGGGGGCGGGACACAGGCTCCAGGCCTGTCAACACAGAGCCTGATGCAGGGCTCAAACCTATGAACTGTGAGATCATGACCTAAGCTGAAGTCAGATGCTGAACTGCCTGAGCCATCCAGGCGCCCCAGAACACTGCCATTTGTGACGAGTGAGCCTCGTCATTGCACACAGTCTGAGTGAAAGTTTTTACTCTATACATGCCAGGCTGCTGTGGGATCTGCCTCACGTCGGAAAGCCTGAGCACTCCCACTCTGGAGGCGGCACCGCAGAGTCTCAGAAATCCAAAGGCAGAATGCCCAACGGTAGCAGCTTGTTCTGCAAGGCCAGTTAAATATTTTAGGGAACCCAAAAAAGTCCTACAGCAAATTGGATGGGCCAGTCTGCTCAGCACAGTACAGACAAGTACAGAGATCTGTGCTCAGCGGCACGGCCCTGGAGCCTCCAGCACCTGTCCCGGACCAGGCAGGAACGCACCAGCCACATAGCGTTCTGTAGCTGTCCTGCCCTGATAGCTTCTTCTACAACAGAGGAAGGAGAGCGATTTCATCTGCTCCTTAGGTATTTCTGGGAGGGGATTAGTGACCGAGCAGCCGTTGTGGGAAGGTGTCAGGGACCTGTCCTCACTAACGACTTGTTACCAGAATGACCTCCTCTGGGATGTGGATATGGCCAGTGGGACCCACGTTTTTGCAGAGCAGTGGTAGCACACATCTGCTGTAATTGGCTGTTCCTGCAGTGTGTTAATGCCACTCCCTGTGGTCATGCTGGTCTCTCTCTGGTGAAAGGTAGCTCAAGAAAGTCTGCTCCC
>NW_021913443.1:0-500 GCF_006229205.1 Suricata suricatta | reverse complement strand
TCTCTCCCCAACTCTCTTTTCCTCTTCCCCTCCCCCTGGTCCTCCATTAGGTTTATCCTGTTTTCCTGTTAGACCTATGAGTGCAAACATATGGTTTCTGTCTTCTCTGCCTGACTTATTTTGCTTAGCATGACACCCTCAAGTCCATCCACTTTCCTACAAATGGCCATATGTCATTCCCTCTCATTGCCAGGCAGTACTCCATTGTGTATATATACCACATCTTCTTGATCCACTCATCAGGCTCTTTCCATGTTTTGGCTATTGTTGACATTGCTGCTATGAATATTGGGGTACATGTGCTCCTATGCATCAGCATTTCTGTATCTCTTGAGTAAATCCCTAGCAATGCTATTGCTGGGTCATAAGGGAGTTCTATGGATAGTTTTTTGAGAACTCTCCACACTGTTTTCCAGAGAGGCTGCACCAGTTTACATTGCCACCAACAGTGTAGGAGGGTGCCCATCTCTCTACACCCTTGCCAGCATCTATAGTCTCTT
>NW_021913442.1:0-500 GCF_006229205.1 Suricata suricatta | reverse complement strand
TACTGACTTAGAGTATTACACATGGTTGTATATTTCTTACTCAATTGTATAGATTTTTCGTTGGGATATAACCATGCTGGGCCTGTGATTATATTTTATTGTAAATTTATACATTTTAAATATGGTGCAAACAATCAGACTTTGCTTGGTCAATGTGAGTCTCTTTCCTAAAAAAACAAAAAGTGTCTATATAATAGTGTATATATAGGCTATGTATAGAGACTATCTAGATTAATGACTCACATTGTTTTATAGACCTGAATTCTGGAATTACAGAGAGGTATAATGATGGAAGGGATGAGTTGAGAGGGTGAGACTAAGGGGAAAACAAATTTGTTTTCATATGCTAATGTGATCACTATGTAAGATAAATGACAACATAAATTTGATGCTTTTTATAGAGGAGAAATAAGGTTACATGTTTAAAGCACTTTTTAAAAGTCAGTTATGTATTTTAAAACTTAAGTATTTAAAAAGTTTTGTAACACCCTCCTACACTG
>NW_021913441.1:0-500 GCF_006229205.1 Suricata suricatta | reverse complement strand
TCCCAGAGGGACTGCTAATCCATGTGTTCTCAATGAGGTGATACCAACCAAGAGGATGAAAATTGGTTCTTGGGAGGTGGAGGCAAAAAGCCCTTTGCTATCATAATGGTTTTTGTCCCACCAAAGAGCCACAGTATATAAGCTGATATACAACATACCTGTGATGCTGAAATTTAATGGAGGGGTGTTTTAGGGGGAAAAGTCTAAAAAGATTCCTTGTTGGTGGGGAGAATGAAGGAAAAAAAAGACTAAGAAGCCCTGCATTAAATCTGATGTCATGACTGTTGATTTATTTGCCTGTGCTGAAGCTACATGAAATGCAATCCTACAGTGTGTGGCTTGAGTTTGGACCCATTTATGGCTGGATTCTTCTCTTCATCATATTATTGGGAGCTTCATCCTCATGGTTATACTGATCAGTTGTTTGTTCTTCTTTTTGCTTTTGAGTTATTCCATTGCATAGGCAGACTGCAGTTTATCTGTTCATCACTTGACAGATA
>NW_021913440.1:0-500 GCF_006229205.1 Suricata suricatta | reverse complement strand
AATCAGGCTCCATGCTCTGATTAAGATTCTCTCTCCCTTTCTCGCTCTCTCTCTCTACCTCTCTGTCCCTTCCCCACCCACTTGCACTCTGTCTCTAAAATAAAGCACCACCAACAACAAACTACAAAAGTTACTGATTTAAATAGGATAGTGATGGGACGTCTGGGTGGCTCAGTCAGTTAAGCCTCCGACTTTAGCTCAGGTCAGATCTCACATGTGTGGGTTCGAGCCCCGCGTCAAGCTCTGTGCTGACAGCTAGCTCAGAGCCTGAAGCCTGCTTCCAGTTCTGTGTCTCCTTCTCTCTCTGCCCCTCCCCTTCTCATGCTCTGTCTCTCTCTGTATCAAAAATAAATAAAACATTTTAAAAAAGTTTAAAACAAATAAATAAATAGGATAGTGATAACACCGTATTCAGGATTTGAAATCGAACATTCTAGATATGTCACCTTTCCTCCACTTTAATGTTCCTGCACTGGAGCTCAACTTTTTTTTTTTTTTTT
>NW_021913439.1:0-500 GCF_006229205.1 Suricata suricatta | reverse complement strand
GCCTTCCCGGGCCTCCTGTTCTCAGCTCAGCGGCTGTAAGGCCCCTGTTAAACCACAGCTTTAAGGCAAGGGAAATGAAAGCAAAACTGAACTCTGGGGACCTCATCAGGATAAAAAGCATCTGCACTGCAAAGGAAACAATCAAGAAAACGAATAGGCAACCGACAGAATGGGAAAAGATAGTTGCAAATGACATATCGGATAAAGGGCTAGTATCCAAAATCTACAAGGAACTCACCAAACTTCACACCCACAAAACAAATAACCCAGCGAAGAAATGGGCAGAAGACATGAACAGACACTTCTCCAAAGAGGACATCCAGATGGCCTACAGGCCCATGAAACGATGCTCAACATCACTCATCATCAGGGAAACACAAATCAAAACCACACTGAGATACCACCTCACGCCAGTCAGAGTGGTTAAAATGAACAAAGCAAAAGACTACAGTTGTTGGAGAGGGTGTGGAGAGATGGGCACCCTCTTACACTGTTGGTGG
>NW_021913438.1:0-500 GCF_006229205.1 Suricata suricatta | reverse complement strand
ATCCATTAATGGAACTGTCTTGTACATCAAAGATCTAGTTGTGGATCTACTCAACATAAATTCAAGGTGATGAGAATACATACTAATTTCAGGATATTTCCAACAGCTGTAATGTGATTAGAAGATTCGTGTGCTTCTATCTGTGACAAATCCACAGTTGCTGCTGTTACTACTCTGCTTTGCTGACTGATTTACAAGCGCCAGAAATGATGAAGTTTCGTTATAAGTTAGTGAAAATAATCCGTCCCTATTCAGGAACCTACTGACCTCTAATTATTGGACCTTAGGTTAATACTGTTGTAATAGATCAGGGCAGCTGTGTGGCTCAATCGGTTAAGTGCCCCACTCTTGCTGTCCACCTAGGTCATGATCTCGCAGTTCATGAGTCTGAGCCCCATAATGGGGCCTGTGCTGACAGCACGGAACCTGTTTGGGATTCTCTCTCTCCCTCTCTCTTTGCCCCTCCTCTGTTCATTCATTCATTCATTCCTTCTCGCTCT
>NW_021913437.1:0-500 GCF_006229205.1 Suricata suricatta | reverse complement strand
TTCCTTCCTTCCCTCCCTCCCTCCCTCCCTCCCTCCCTCCCTCCCTCCCTCCCTTCCTTCCTTCCTTCCTTCCTTCCTTCTTCCTTCTTCCTTCTTCCTTCTTCCTTCTCTCTCTCTCTAGAGAGTATGCAAGTGGGGTAGGGGGAGAGAGAGAGTCCCAAGGTGTCTTCACGTCCAACTCGGAGTCTGACCCAGGGCTTGGTTCCATGACTGTGAGATCACTGCCTGAGCCAAAACTAAGAATTGGACACCCAACCGACTGAGCCATCCAGGTGCCTCACCACCCACACCTTCTATCTGCTGAAGGCAAGTGGAAATCTGAAGATACAGGAGGCTGTTGAATTTGATCAATTGATACATGTCCACTTTCTTTTTTTTTTTAATATTAAAAATTTTTTTTTCTGTCCTTGATGGAATGTATTAAATAAGCAAACAGCCCAACAAGGAAAACAAGTACTACAATGTAAAAATATTAAGAAAAGAAAACCCTCTCACATGCA
>NW_021913436.1:0-500 GCF_006229205.1 Suricata suricatta | reverse complement strand
TTTTCTAATTAACCTTTATAACTTTTCTCCCTTCTTTTCCTTCCTTTCCTTCTCCTCTACCCCTCCCTCCATCCCACCGCTCATTGTGCTTGCCAGGACAGGAGGAATAGGATTAGTGAAAATGAACATCCTTGCCTTTTTTCTGATCTTAGAGGAGAAGCCCTTGGCCTTTTACCATTAATTAAATTGTTAACGGTAGTATTTTGGTAAAAGACGAAAGATTTATACGATCTGAAGAGAAACCAGAGTATTAACTGTAGTATTTTGGTAGATGCCTTTTATCAGGGTAAGGAAATTCCCTTCTATCTTAGTTTGCCTAGACTTTAAAAAAATTATTAATTTATGTTGAGTTTTGTCTAATTCTTTTTCTCCATCTACTGAAGTCATCATATGGTTTTTCTTTAGTCTACTAATATGGGGAATTACACTGATTGATTTTGCTTCACAAGTCATCTTTATTTGTACAAATAAGGAAATCACAGCAAATCATATCCAAAGCC
>NW_021913435.1:0-500 GCF_006229205.1 Suricata suricatta | reverse complement strand
TCCTGATCACTGAGGCCTGGTCCTGGTCACTGAGTCCTGGTCCTGATCACTGGGCCCTGGTCCTGATCACTGAGGCCTGGTCCTGATCATTGGGCCCTGGTCCTGATCACTGAGTCCTAGTCTAGGTCACTGGGCCCTGGTCCTGATCACTGAGTCCTGGTCCTGATAACTGAGCCCTGGTCCTTATCACTGAGTCCTAGTCTAGGTCACTGAGCCCTGGTCCTGATCACTGAGTCCTGGTCCTGATCACTGGGCCTGGTCCTGATTACTGAGGCCTGGTCCTGATCACTGGGCCCTGGTTCTGATCACTGAGGCCTGGTCCTGATCACTGAGGCCTGGTCCTGATCACTGAGGCCTGGTCTTGGTCACTGGGCCCCGGTCCTGATCACTGAGTCCTGGTCTTGGTCACTGACACCCTGGTCCTGATCATTGATTCCTGGTCTGATGACTGAGCCCTAGTCCTGGTCACTAATCCCTGGTCCTGATCACTGAGTCCTAGT
>NW_021913434.1:0-500 GCF_006229205.1 Suricata suricatta | reverse complement strand
TATTCAGTCTTCTCTTTGGCCAGCTTCTTCAGGATTTGTCTTGCACCCTCTACTTTTTGTGCTATCTGTGCTCTCCTTTAGGAAATCTCATTTATTCTCATAGTTTTCCCTATCACCCATATGCTGAAATCTCTCCAATGTACACACAGTTTAGATGAGACAATTGCCAACATCCCTTAGTTGCTTCTAGTCTTGTCTATACCAAAACTCCCTCCACCTGCAGCTAATTTGGAGCTTAGTAAATATCTGTCAGATGAATTAATAAAACATAACTAGCATGTGATTTCACTTCTTAAAATGTTTTAGTGACTTCTCAGATTCAAACATTTCTACTTATTTATTTATTTACTTATTTATTTAATAGTTTATTATCAAATTGGTTTCCATATAACACCTAGTGCTTCTCTCCACAAGTGTCCCCCTCCATGACCATCACCTCCTCCTTCCTTCCCCCTCCCCCTTCAGTCCATGGTTCGTTTTCAGTATTCAGTAGTCTCCTA
>NW_021913433.1:0-1273 GCF_006229205.1 Suricata suricatta | reverse complement strand
GGAGATGGACATTTAGGCTTTTTCCATTGTTTTGGCTATTGTTGACATTGCTGCTATGAACATTGGGGTACATGTGCTCCTATGCATCAGCATTTCTGTCTCTCTTGGGTAAATCCCTAGCAGGGCTATTGCTGGGTCATAAGGGAGTTCTATGGATAGTTTTTTGAGGAACCTCCACACTGTTTTCTAGAGCAGCTGCATCAGTTTATATTCCCACCAACAGTGTATAAGGGTGCCTGTCTCTCCACACCCTCTCCAACAACTGTAGTCTCTTGCTTTGTTCATTTTAGCCACTCTGACTGGTGTGAGGTGGTATCTCAGTGTGGTTTTGATTTGTGTTTCCCTGATGATGAGTGATGTTGAGCATCGTTTTATGTGTCTGTAGGCCATCTGGATGTCCTCTTTGGAGAAGTGTCTGTTCATGTCTTCTGCCCATTTCTTCACTGGGTTATTTGTTTTGTGGGTGTGAAGTTTGGTGAGTTCCTTGTATATTTTGGATACTAACCCTTTATCTGATATGTCATTTGCAACTATCTTTTCCCAATCTGTCGGTTGCCTTTTGGTTTTCTTGATTGTTTCCTTTGCAGTGCAGAAGCTTTTTATCTTGATGAGGTCCCACGAGTTCAGTTTTCCTTTCATTTCCTTTGCCTTTGGGGATGTGTCAAGTAGGAGATTGCTGCGGTGGAGTAGGATTGTTTCCTACTTTCTGCTCAAGGGTTTTGATAGTTTCCTGTCTCACATTGAAGTCCTTCAGCCATTTTGAGTTACTTTTTGTGTATGGTGTAAGAAAGTGGTCTAGTTTCATTCTTCTGCATGTTGCTGTCCAGATCTCCCACCACCACCTGCTAAAGTGGCAGTCTTTTTTCCATTGCACACTCTTTCCTACTTTGTCAAAAATTAATTGGCCATACATTTGTGGGCCCAGTTCTGGGTCTCTATTCTATTCCATTGGTCTATGTGTCTGTTTTTGTGCCAATTCCATACTGTCTTGATGATGACAGCTTTGTAGTAGAGGTTAAAGTCTGGGATTGTGATGCCTCCCATTTTGGTTTTCTTCTTCAATATAACTTTGGCTATTCAGGGTCTTTTGTGGTTCCATACAAATTTGAGGATAGTTTGTTCTAGTTTTGAGAAGAATGTTGGTGCAATTTTGATGAGGATTGCATTGAATGTGTAGATTGCTTTGGGTAGTAATGACATTTTCACAATGTTTATTCTTCCGATCCATGAACAGGGAATGTTTTTCCATTTCTTGGTGTCTTCTCCAATCTCT
>NW_021913432.1:0-2557 GCF_006229205.1 Suricata suricatta | reverse complement strand
ATACCTTTCTCCATTGTAACCTGTTTTCTATATATAGCCAATTCATAGGCACTATTTAATTCCTGAGAGTATGTGTGTAGGCATGTATGTATAGTGTGTATTTATTTTGGAAGGGGTGGAGATATTACTAAAATATGGAAGATCCTTCTTCAAAAATCGTGATGTAGTTGGAGGTATTTAGTTGTCAGAGTTTAGAAGAGTATAATATTAATTAAACAAAAAGCTAAAGGAAGATTTCTTTAATTTGCTAAGAATCTTGGAAAGATTTCAAAATGAAGAGATAGATTTTTTTTGACAGTCAAGTTGGGGTGAATGGGATTCCTGATAGAATTGTAGAGTGCTTAGGATTGGCCTCAAAATTAATTGGATATTTTTATATTCTAAAATGAGCCTGGAGAAAGAAAACACTGCTTCCAAATGAAGCCTATCCATCCATGGGAGCTGGTTGCAAGGAAGAACCATCTCAGAACTTGACCATTCTGTGGTCTTTACTGTCCAGATTGATAATTTGTTAGTAGGCAGAAAATGGGGCACAGATCCAAGATTAAGGACACATGCACTAATATCTCAGTCTAATGTATGGGTGCCACTGGAATGGGGAAAAATCATACAGCCTGCATTGAGATAGTAATATGAGGCAGGGTGAACACGTTAATAGCACTGCATAGTAGAAATTTCTGGAGATGGAGGAAGAAAAACTGTAAAGCTATACAGAATATATTTTTCAGTTTCTGCAGCTTTCGGTTTTCTGAACAAAGAGATTTGCTAATTGGATTAATGGACAAGGCTTCCATGTTAAAGAAAAATAAGATAGTGAAAGACCCTCTAAGGTATGTACTAACATTTACATGTTTTACATTTCAAAGAGGAATGAAATTTAGGAGGAGGGATGCTTTTCAAAGGTTGTAAACCCAGAGATTCTTGTTTTACCTTCCCTGGAGACATTTATTTCCATTCCTAAGTGTAAGGACCTCAGGACCAAGAACTTCTCTAAGATAATTTGTTTATACTAGGGAGCAAAGGTGTTTATCCCTCTCTCTGGAATAGTGATGGAATGGTGACAGAATCCCCTTTTGCATGTGCAGGCCTGTCCCTCTGGCTTCCATCACATTCTATCCCAAGAGGTTTAACTTTATATTTGATCTAGAAATCTCATATACTTTTGATATAAAGTAAATAAATGTGGAAATTGAAAATATATTAATGAATATCACTCTCGAGAATACAATTGCCAGAGATCTTTTGGGATAGACTTTCTGAAGGTCTGCTATGGAGTCATTGCTGTTTCCACACAGACTCTGTTAGCGAAGGACCTTTGTTTTTGAGGAACAATCTACCAGCTGGTAGGCAGGTTTGTTGGGAAGGTTTAACTTAATTCATCACTCAGTTCTCCATGTTCTGAGATCACAGAGAGACGGTGGTGGCCAGTAACCTGAGTAGGTTACCCTAGTCGAAGCCCTTCTAAATTTCTGAAAGAGATTACAGGATGAGAAGATGTAGAAAGGAGATCCTGTCAGATTGAACCCTAGAAACAAAACAAATGTTAGAGATGAGAAAAAAAATAACAGATTAGAGCTCAGATTTTGCTGATAGAGATAGGAAACAGCTTAGATGCTAGGCATGGATAACCAGGGAAATGACTCATCAAAGAACCCTTACAAACCACGTCTGGGGACAGTGACTAAGCTAGCTGTTTGTGTGGATGGTGGCTAAAGGGAAAAATGCTGCTAAACAAGATCTGTACCAAAGGCTCTATGACACGAGATTATACATAGAACAACAAAATCTATCCCAACTGACCTTTATAAACAGATTAATGTAATCCACTCATCCTCCAAGCAAATGTCCACAGCATGCTGCTGCTACAAATAAGATACTCCCAAGCATCGAAGAACATTCTTCCATATGACCCATACTTCAACTGCTGACAGTGGAGGTGTGTGTCTACTAAGAATTAGTAGTGCTTGTTAGAATGAAGAGTGGGGCTCAATTAGTAATTCTATACTAAAATAAACATTTTGAGTTCTAAGTCTAAGGTTTTCCAAATGAATGCACCCTTATCTTTGAAACTTTATGTATTCATTTTAATGAACCATTTGCATTTAGTATAAAAATACATTAAGATATCAGGTTAGAGAGCTTCCAATATATTTGAGGACGGTTATAAATGCATATACCATGCATTTACCGAGAATCATCAAAACAGCAATTAATTTAATTAAACAATGATTGAACTTTTTGTATCAGATAGTGTGACAGACTAGACATGGAGATTGACTCTTTGAACAATTCATAATATGAACTGAAAGAGAAACAAACTTTTAGAACAAGTCTATCAACAAGTCAAAATATGAGTAATTTCCTGAGTCCTAAATTAAATGGTAGGGGAAACTCCAAGAAGTGCCCTGGGATATAACCCTATCTGACAAACCTAATGAACACCAATTTTTAGTTCAGGGAGAGAGGTTTAAGCCTTCGGTTTGCCCAAGTTGACCAGTCTAAGAGTTGATCACAGGCATAAGTATATGACAAAGTGCTATATACTTTAAGTAAGGGT
>NW_021913431.1:0-500 GCF_006229205.1 Suricata suricatta | reverse complement strand
AAATGGTGACACCTGGGTCCTTCCCAGACCAGATGTCTCAAACCACACTGTTCAGGCAGCCCTCACAGAGCAGTGCAGGAAGCTGGCTTTTCCTGTTCCACATTCTTCTGCACCTCCTAGGGCTCAGCTGGGATTCATGAAGGAACGCAGAAGATCTTGCACCAGGCAGTCCTGGTTCTGGGGTAGCACTACTACAGAGGCTTTTGTCCTTGGTAGGGAGGCAATAAGCCCTCTTACCACAGTACTCAGGGAGGGCTGTTCTCACTGCATCCCCAATATCACTACCAAGCCCAAGGCTGGTTCCCCCTCACCTGGGCGCATGCACATGGCAAAGGCTTTGGTCAGGAGAAAGTTGCACACATTTGAAAACTATGATCTTCAGCTCCTATAGCTATTTGCAATGTAGAGACTGGCACTCTCCACATTTCTCATTTCCCAGTCCATTGATCTAGAAAGGGTTTGCTCTTTTCTTAACACAATACAGTACTTCCAGCCTCTTT
>NW_021913430.1:0-500 GCF_006229205.1 Suricata suricatta | reverse complement strand
AGAGCCTGTGCAGGGTCCCCCAAGGGCCATCGCCAGCATGTAATCATTAGGGAACAGTACAGAGGGTGTTCATCTGAAATCCAGCCCCTTTGTCGTTCCTGTCTCTCAGGTAGCACTGTATCAGTTTTTTCTCACTTCTTTTTTTTTTATAGTTTATTGTCAAGTTATTTTCCATATAACACCCAGTGATCTTCCCCACAAGTACCCTCCCCTATGTCCATCACCCCTCTTATCCTCTCCCCCTCCCCCTTCAGCCCTCAGTTTGCTCTCAGTATTCAAGAGTCTCTCATGATTTGCCTCCCTCACTCTTTCTAACTCTTTTTCCTCTCTTCCTCTCCCCATGGTCCTCTGTTAAGTTTCTCCTATTAGACTTATGAATGAAAACATATGGTTTCTGTCCTTCTCTGCCTGACTTATTTCGCTTAGCATGACACCCTCGAGGTCCATCCACGTTGCCACTAATGGCCAGATTTCATTCTTTCTCATTGCCATGTAGTATT
>NW_021913429.1:0-500 GCF_006229205.1 Suricata suricatta | reverse complement strand
TTTTTTAGAATATAACACTATTTTTTAACATATGCAATTATTTTCCATCATTTACAATACAGTAGTTACAATGACACTCCAAATGGATAAGCAAAGTAAAAAATCAGAACCCCAACTTCTATTTCATGTAATTAGACTTATACAGAAATTAGAAGGTTAAGTAACAACTAGTGAATCACCTAATTTCACAGCTATCTGAAGTGGCAATCATTATATAGCAGCTTACCTATGATGCATTCAAGATGAATGAAACAATTTATTACTTGCCCATAAGCTACAACACAGCCTGCTTAATACCTTTCCTTAAATTCCACCTCTATACCACAATATGCTTGAGGTCCATGCAAAAAAGTAGCTACCTTTTATATAGGAAATGGATGATTAAGGCTTTGGTGTTGTAAAAGCAACTTCATTTAAACATAACCACCCCCACCACCAAAAAAAGAAGAGGAAAAAAAAAAGTAATGAAAATAATAAGGGAAAAACCCAAGACACACTTC
>NW_021913428.1:0-500 GCF_006229205.1 Suricata suricatta | reverse complement strand
TGTTTCTATTTCCTGATGGGAAGGACAGGAAAGGCCACCAGATCCAGTTGTCCCTCTGTTTCTGAAGGAAGGACAGAAATGCCCTGCAGAATTTCAAACTCAAGTGTAGCCAGTGGAGATTTCCCTTTACTCTAGTCCTCAGGTGCTTCTTCCTCCCCTGAGAGCCAGCCCGCCAGTGGAAAAAAAGTAGGTACTTAATTCTAACTTTAGCCCATGCTCTCTTGTAATGAAGAACTTTGGTCTTCTGGGTACCTATTTCCATGATATTGTTCTTTCTTTCCAACTAGGTACTACCTGGGAGCCACTCAGAGCAAGAGCCTGAGAAGAATGTCCTCCGTTTCAACTAGAGCACGCCAGGATGCATGGGGCTGTGTCAGGTGCACAGCCCCGCAGCCGCACATAGGTGTGGAGTTCCCAGTCAGTTCCTGAGCCAAACGACAGCTCTCAATGTCTGGGGTCTTAGAGGGAGGCAGGTCCCTCTGTCCCCGGGACCTTGGTGC
>NW_021913427.1:0-500 GCF_006229205.1 Suricata suricatta | reverse complement strand
GGTGGGCTAGCCTGGACCCTGAAAGCAGAGTGGCCTCAAGGCTGTAAGCACTGGTGCTCCAGCACCAGGCAGATTCTGTCTTATCTGTTCTGACCTAGCCTCACAAGGTGCTCAGCATCACTTCTGTTGTGATCTACTGTTTCTAAAATATTTTTTTTTGCATTATAAATGTTTATTTACTTTCTAGAGAGAGAGAAAGACAGAGTGCAAGTGGGGGAGGAACAGAGAAAGTGGGAGACACAGAATCCAAAGCAGGCTCCAGGCTCTGACACAGAGCCTAACGCGGAGTTCAAACTCACGAACCATGAAGTCATGACCTGAGTCAAGGTCAGATGCTTAACTGGCTAAGCCACCCAGGCATCCCAGTGATCCACTGTTTCTAAGACACTGTAAGATCACTTATATTCAAGGGGCACTATTAAGGATCTAGAAGCACACGTAGGATGGAAGACATTGTCGTGGTCATCATTGAAAAATACAATCAGTAAAAACTCACCTTG
>NW_021913426.1:0-500 GCF_006229205.1 Suricata suricatta | reverse complement strand
ATTTAGCCATGTCACAGTCTGGAGTTTGACCTAAGAGTGCCACCAGATGGGCCCAGTCTGTAAGGTCACCATGGACATAGCCAATTCCTGAGCACGTGCCTGCCCCGTAAGGAACTTCCCTGGCATACACTCATGTTTTCATGCTCACGGGCCTAGAATGATCACTGACACTTGTTGGCTCAAGATACAGCAGACTACCTGCCCTACCTCTTTCCACCCTCAAGGTGATTTTATTTCAAAAGACCCTTTGCCTTAACCTGACCATGAGCCTTAGTTAGGGCCCTCCCAATCTACTCTGAAAGATTTCTCTAATGTTGAGTTTCAGGAATAAGTTATTGGAGTCCTGTCACTTTCTCTTCAGAAGGCCCTTGGGCTCCTTAGGCAAATGAGAGCACCTCCTTCCTGGAACGATTTGCACCAGGAGGCGCTGAGAGAGATACCTGGGCTCGGTCACGTAAAATGTACTGTTTTTCCCTCAGGCAACAGCTGCCTGACTGCCT
>NW_021913425.1:0-500 GCF_006229205.1 Suricata suricatta | reverse complement strand
GTCTTTCCTCTTCTGACACTGCTGTCACTGCCTTGAGCCTATTTCTGGCTCCCACACCATTCTTATCTAGTGTTAATGCAATCTTATTGTTTTTTGTTTTTGTTTTTGTTTTTCTGTTATTTGTTTTTTAATTCTCACTGGTGAGACCTATTCAGATACATTCCTCTGCTCATTCCTCCCTCTGTCTCAAGCCTTCCTTTTAGAATCTTTTCCTTTGCCGTTTAAATGAAGCTGAAGAAATTTTTTTCTTGAAACTCTCTTTCTGTATGCAAACATTTTAATCTTTTTCACTATTCTTGAAAAATAGTTTTGTTGGAAACACTTTTTAAAATTAAAAAAAAATTTTTTTTACTAAGATACTGAGAGACGTTCCTCTTCAAATTTGAGGACATTCATTCTTATTTTCTGTATTGCTCTTGAGCATTTCAGCCAAGCCTAGTTAGTGTTCCTAGGTAGTCTTTCATTTTTTCCTAACTGCTATTAAATTCTCTTTATTTTTT
>NW_021913424.1:0-500 GCF_006229205.1 Suricata suricatta | reverse complement strand
CCTCTAATGTACGTGGCACAGGGTCTGGCACATGACAAGTGCTGAACGTCCACTACCAGCATTACTTCTGCCAGTATGGACTCCCTCCTATGCACCACTTCATATGCCTGTGGCCTCATCTCCTATTCCAGCCCCTGCGGCAGCATACAGCTCAGTGGGCTGCTGACAGGTTCACACAGGTGCAGCCTCACAGTCCAAATACCTTAGGGCCCTCCTCTACCCTAAGGGTCCTCTGTTTGTGCCAAGTAGGTCACCTTGGCACCCATGTATATGCAACCTGGAATACAGTGGAGCTAGTACCACAGGGAGAACCTTTAGCCATGATGTTGTGGGTTGAACTGCATCAAAATATAGTTGAAGTCCTAACCCCCTGTGACATAAGAAATTCATATACTCCCTTTCCTGGCACACACTCCTAAAATCACTGGAATCTCCAGAAGTCTTAAGTGTCTTTTGTATGCTAATGAGATGACTGGTGGCTGGAGGCTGGGGAGAACCTG
>NW_021913423.1:0-500 GCF_006229205.1 Suricata suricatta | reverse complement strand
TAGATATGAAAACATGAGTACCTAGTCACCACCTGCTAAGTCCTCACTCAGTAGAAGATACTCTGTTAAGGACTTTTAAACGTTCTAGACTATTTAATCCAATTCTCAAAACATTTCCAACCTACTTTATATGTGGGGAAACAGATCCAGAGAGGGTAAGTGAATTATTCAAGATCAAACTTCTAAATTCCTTAGTAAATTCTACATGCAAGACATAATCCTTTATACAGGTCATAAATCTCCTTAACAATTTTTATTTTGAAATGCTCATACATTTGAGTCCCCAAATTATACCCTTTCCTGCTTCTGGCTGTTAGTGATGACGCTCTTGCTTTTGAACTTTCCTCATTAGATATTGGAGAACAGAAATTTTCTGATACCCTTTCATGTTTTCATCTTATGACAAATGCGTCCCTGGCTATTGTATTCATTGCAAATTCATCATTTAATGATGCCTAAGGATTCATGATTTTTCTCAAATCATTGCTCTCTTTAAACAT
>NW_021913422.1:0-500 GCF_006229205.1 Suricata suricatta | reverse complement strand
GCCTTACTGAGAATGGGGGGTTCTTAACAAAGTCCTAAAGGAAATGAGAGAGGTAACCACATAGACATATGGGGGAAGAACATTCCAGAGGGAATAGCAAATGCAAAGGCCCTAAGGCAGAAGTATGCTTGGTGAACTGGAAGAAAACCAGAAGCCAGTGAGGCTGGAGTAGTTTAAAGTACAGAAGGAAGGAAGACTAGTAGGTCAGAGAGGCAAAAGGGAGCCAGAATAAGCAGGGCCTTCTAAGTCAGAACAAGGATCTAGGCTTTCACGCTGAATGAAGGGGGAAGCCACTGGAGGGTCCGAGCAGAGAAACGGCATGATCTTAGACTTCTGTTTTGCTTTTGTATTTTTTAATGATCTACAATTTACTTTGAGTAAAATACACAAATATCAACTGAATAATTCAATGAGTTTTGATTAATGTGTAAACCTTGTAACCACCACCATGACCAAGACACAGAATATTTTCATTGTCTCGAAAAGTTCCCTCGCATGCT
>NW_021913421.1:0-1273 GCF_006229205.1 Suricata suricatta | reverse complement strand
AGGTCCTGTTGGCGGTAGCCGGTTGTTACCATAATTCACACCTCTGATACAGTGACGTGCTTAGTAAGTAAAGCATGTCCCTGATTTTGTTGCGGTTGCTTTGTAATCAAAGTGACCAAATGCCCGTCTCTGGTGATTCTTTGCAGATGCAGTGTTTGAACCCAGGCTTGTCCCATGATTGTCCTGGTGATTTTCCTCATACCATTAGGTTGTGAGTTTTGTTGTCAAGGACTAGAAATGCTTATATTCACTTCAAGTATTTTCCCCACTACAATTTTTTCAAGAGTTTTGTGGCCTGAGAACTGGTACAGGTTAACAAAGTTGTGGGTTTCTCTTCTGTAAAGATGCTTCAGGTTAAGGATGCCCCAGGTGGCCGCTGTAGGTTTTCTCCGTCCCCAGTCACCGCACTCCACGTCTTGCAGGGATGCTCACATCATGGCATGTACGTGTTGGCCCGGGTTGGGCATCGGGACGCCCGCCTTGTGGTGCCCACACACCCTCATCCCCAGAGCTGCGCTCCTACAGCCCGTACACAGGAGGTCTGTTATGGGTGACATCTCAGGAGGGTCCCCCTTCAGGGACAGTAATGTCCCATAGAACCTGCCACCGCTTTACCTTCTGTAGCAAAATGGCTTGTTCATGAGCCTCATGGTGGAGCCCACCAACCGCAAAGGTGTTTGTTTCAGTGTTTTGGGGGTGGCTTGCTGTGCTCATGGACATGCACATTCAGTATGTTAAGATACCCTCTCCCGTCCGTGACCCAGTCCTGGTTTCTGATGTTCCCCAATTATAAATGTATTCTTCCAGCCAGACCTGTGATTGGAGTCTAACAATACTACCATGCCACAGTATTTTAAGATTTCAAAGAAGCCTAAGTAAAATACTCTAGTGTGTATCTCAGGGTCTTGAATTCTGACACGAATAAATATGCTTGCTCCTTTTCCATTTGTTTTTACCTCCCTCGTTTCTTACCTCTGTAGAGCCATCGCACATTTTTATTTCATACACACTACTTTCTGAAGCCAGATATGGCAGGAGTTTCATAATTTGGGACAATTTGAACTTCTAAATAACTGGTGAGTGTGTTTTCCACAGAGAAAACTACTCCCACTGCATTTGTGAAATACCAAACCCTAATGATGTCTTCTGTCTTCGAGTTTGGGTCGTTTAAGGTTCTTTTCTTGCCAAAAATAATATTACCACATATTACACAAAGTGTAAATCGGTAGGACTAGATTTTCATTTGCTTTCTTCCCTGGAACTTCATTTCCCC
>NW_021913420.1:0-500 GCF_006229205.1 Suricata suricatta | reverse complement strand
ATGTCATTTGCAACGATCTTTTCCCATTCTGTCAGTTGCCTATTCATTTTCTAGATTGTTTACTTTGCAGTACAGAAGCTTTTTATCTTGATAAGGTCCCAAGAGTTCAGTTTTGCTTTCATTTCCCTTGCCTTTGGGGATGTGTCGAGTAGGAGATTGCTGTGGTGGAGATCTAGGAGGTTTTATCCTACTTTCTCCTCGAGGGTTTTGATGGTTTCCTGTCTCACATTCAGGTCCTTCAGCCATTTTGAGTTAATTTTTGTGTATGGTATAAGAAAGTGATCTAATTTCATTCCTCTGCATGTTGCTGTCCAGTTCTCCCAGCACCACCTGCTAAAGAAGCAGTCTTTTTTTCCATCGGATACTCTTTCCTGCTTTGTCAAAAATTAGTTGGCCATACATTTGTGGGCCCAGTTCTGGGTTCTCTATTCTATTCCATTGGTCTATGTGTCTGTTTGTGTGCCAATACCATACTGTCTTGATGATGACAGCTTTGTAGT
>NW_021913419.1:0-500 GCF_006229205.1 Suricata suricatta | reverse complement strand
CCCCCACGGGCCCTCCTCCTGAGCTCCCCCACCCCCACGGGCCCTCCTCCTGAGCTTCCCCACCCCCACGGGCCCTCCTCCGAGCTCCACCGGCCCCGTCTTTAAGGAGCTAATCACGAGGTTGACTGTTCCAGGCCGGACCGAGAGCCCTTGAAGACACAGTCTGTGTCGTGACAACGTGAGAACAGGGCAAGGATAAGGATCTCCCCAGTTACACAAGAACGCTGAGGTTTGCTCTGGAAGGCCGCATCACGAGCCCACGGAGAGTGGCTTTGAACCTTCCTCTCCTCTGGACAGCACTGGACAGCAGTCAGCAAGCCCGTGACCACTAGGGGGCGCAAGAGGATAAGCGCTGGGTTCCTGGCAGGGAAGGCTCTGCTCTGCAAGGGACCCCCACAGGGCGACGCTGGGAGCAGGGGGCCCAGTCACCAGGGCGGCCGCCTTGGAGACAGCACGGGGAGTCCTCGCCGCTCCGTAGGGACAACCTCCGGATGTAGGTT
>NW_021913418.1:0-500 GCF_006229205.1 Suricata suricatta | reverse complement strand
GAAGTTTTTAGCTATAATTTGCACAAATAAACTTTCTGCCCCTTTTGCCCTCTTTTCTGCTTCTGGCACTTTTATGATACAAATATTATTGCACTTTATGAAGTTACTGAGTTTCCCAAGTCTGCATTCATGATCCAAGATTTTTCTTTCCCTCTTCTTTTTGAGTTTATTATTTTCCATAATTTTAACGTCTGTACAACTTATTCATTCCTCTGCTTCTTCCCTCCTTGTGGTCATTACATCCAGTTGGGTGTGTACCTCAGTTACACCATTTATTTTTATTTTGGCCGGACTAGTTTTTTTTTAAGTAGTTTATTGTCAAATTAGTTTCCACACAACACCCAGTGCTCTTCCCCACAAGTGCCCTCCTCCATCACCTCCACCTCTTTTCCCCCCTCCCCCTCCCCCTTCAACCCTCGGTTCATTTTCAGTATTCAATAGTCTCTCAAGTTTTGCATCCCTCTCTCTCCCCAACTCTCTTTCCCTCTTCCCCTCCCCCT
>NW_021913417.1:0-500 GCF_006229205.1 Suricata suricatta | reverse complement strand
CAGAATGTGACGGTATTTCAAGATGGAGTCTTCAAAGAGGTCAGTAAGGTTACACGAAGTGATTGGGCTGAGCCATAACCTGATACAACCAGGGTCCTTACGGATGACACATCAGGACACACACTCAGAGAAAAACCCATGTGAGGACCCAGGGAGAAGAGGACCCTGTGCAAGCCACGCAGAGAGGCCCCTGAAGCCACAGCCCTGCCCACCCCTTGATCTGATTTTTTTTTTTGGAATAAATTTTTTATTTTTTTATTTTTTTCCATATTTTTTGTCAAATTGTTTTCCATACAACACCCAGTGCTCTTCCCCCTAAGTGCCCTCCACCATCACCACCACCTCTTTTCCCCCCTCCCCCTTCCCCTTCAACGCTCAGTTCATTTTCAGCATTCAATAGTCTCTCAAATTTTACATCTTTCTCTCTCCCCAACTCTCTCTTCCTCCTCCACTCCCCCTGGTTCTCCATTAGGTCTCTCTTGTTTTCCTGCTAGACCTAT
>NW_021913416.1:0-500 GCF_006229205.1 Suricata suricatta | reverse complement strand
AAATAAGCAAAGTAGTATATTTTATTAATCACTTATAATATATCATATATAATGTTAAGAATTTAAGAGAAATAATTTAATTTTCATAGAAAATTTATTAGAAAACTATAGTATTATCTCTATTTTGTAGAAAAGACAGTTTTTTAAAATCTGTTTATTACTTTATTGATGTATACTTGACATACAATGTTGTATTATTTACAGGGGTACATAGTGATTCAACAATTCTATGCATTACACAAGGCTCATCAGGGTAGGTTTGGATATTATCTGTTATCACACTTTTTTACAAGTTATTGAGTATATTTCCTATGCTGTACTTTTCATCCGATGACTTATTTATTTTATGACAGGAAGTTTGTGCTTCTCAATACCCTTAAAAGAAACTTTACAAGTTCTAAAATGATAATATGGCAATGGAAAAAAATTAAAAAACAAAAATGACTAAAAATAATGCATAGAAATTTACTCCATTTTTCACTAAAATACATAGGCTATGA
>NW_021913415.1:0-500 GCF_006229205.1 Suricata suricatta | reverse complement strand
TATTCTTATAGCATAGCCTTTCTGGATGGGAGATTTTGAAAATATCCCTGGCCTATGCAGTTTTGTTTTAGATGCTTTTTATTACATAATTTCAAATTATGGCATTTAAGCAAGATTACATTAATTTTAGTGATTAGTTTTTTAATGTTTATTTATTTGTGAGAGAGAGAGCAGGCATGTGTGCATGAGTGGGGGAGGGGCAGAGAGAGAGGGAGAGAGAGAATCCCAAGCAGGCAGTATGCTGTCAGCGCAAAGCCCAACCCGAAGGTCCCAACTCATGAACTGGGAGATCTTGACCTGAGCCGAAATCAAGAGTTGGATGCTAAACGGGCTGAGCCACCCAGGTGCCACAGATTTTCGTGATTAGTTTTGACATTTACCTCTTCTGAGTCATAATGATTAAGAATGCAGGCTCTGGAGTCACACCACCTGGGTAAAAAGCCAGGTTCTGCTGCTTAGTAGCTAGGTGAGTCACAAGAAGTTGTTTGAACGCCTCAGGC
>NW_021913414.1:0-500 GCF_006229205.1 Suricata suricatta | reverse complement strand
CTCCAATACTGATTTGAAATTCCTCTATGAAAGATTTCAGTGAGACGAGATTAGCTCTATCAGATATTAAAGCACAGAGGTGAGCAGCATAGAATCTCGATCGCCTGCACTCAGATCCTGGCTGCGGAAACTCTGCTGCAATGGTTGTATTGCTCTGTGCCTCAACTTACCCATCAGTAAAATAAGAATAATAATAGTATTCACCCAGGGGTTGTCATGACAATTAAATGAAGTTCACTGAGAATAGAGCCTGGCACAGAATAAGGACTATGAGCACTGGTGCTTGTAATCATTAAGCTGCAATACTTAAAATGACTCGATGCCGTCATATGAATACACAGATAAACCAATGGAACAAAAGAAAATATCCCAAATACAGACAGGACAAAACCAGACCCAAATACACATGAGATTTTAGTAGGTTAAAAACTAGCATTTCTAATGAATGGGGAAAGATGAGTGATTCAGTACATGGTGAAGGAACAATTGAGCAGCTATCT
>NW_021913413.1:0-500 GCF_006229205.1 Suricata suricatta | reverse complement strand
TTTTGCTTTCATTTCCCTTGCCTTTGGGGATGTGTCGAGTAGGAAATTGCTGTGGGGGAGGTCTAGGAGGTTTTTTCCTACTTTCTCCTCGAGGGTTTTGATGGTTTCCTGTCTCACATTCAAGTCCTTCAGCCATTTTGAGTTTATTTTTGTGTATGGTGTAAGAAAGTGGTCTAGTTTCATTCTTCTGCATGTTGCTGACCAGTACTCCCAGCACCACCTGCTAAAGAGGCAGTCTTTTTTCCATTGAACACTCTTTCCTGCTTTGTCAAAAATTAATTGGCCGTACATTTGTGGGCTCAGTTCTGGGTTCTCTATTCTATTCCATTGGTCTATGTGTCTGTTTTTGTGCCAATACCATACTGTCTTGATGATGACAGCTTTGTAGTGAGGCTAAAGTCTGGGATTGTGATACCTCCCGTTTTATTTTCTTCTTCAATATAACTTTGGCTATCTGGAGTTGTTTGTGGTTCCATACGAATTTGAGGATAGTTTGTTCT
>NW_021913412.1:0-500 GCF_006229205.1 Suricata suricatta | reverse complement strand
CACACACACACACACAGGCAAAAGGAACTGCATGGGCAATTTACAACAATGGAAGTAGAGTTGTTCAGTGTGTGTACCTCATCTGCAGTAATTAAGGTGAACACACATAAAAACAACACAATATCAAAAAGTAGTTATCCAAAGAGTAATCTTAAAAACAATGTCAGATATTAACCAAAGAGAAGAAATAAGATCTTTTTGGAGAGTGTTTATGGAATTCTGAATTGCTGTAATCCCTTTAGCAAGCGATATTTGAATATCTCTGAACAAAGTATAAATTATCAGTTAATTTCTTATGTACATACCTTAGAAACATGCACATATATGGAATGCTCAAGAAAGAATATTAATTATAGAGTTGTTTGCAGTAGTAAACAGTTGGTATTGGAATGATCACATACATTATTGTATGTTATACAAGAATTATTACCTGCAGGCTAAATATGCATGCACTAATATGATGTTATCTTTAAACTATATGTTGAGATGAGAAACTAAGT
>NW_021913411.1:0-500 GCF_006229205.1 Suricata suricatta | reverse complement strand
TCCCCGCACCCCTACCCCATGCTCCCCACATCTTCTTCCTGCTTCTCTATCTTCTCTGCTGGGCTGTCTGGGTCACCGCTCTGTCCCTGTGCCCCAGCCCAGCCCTCGCACCAGAAGGTGCTCCAGGAAAACGTGTCTATGGGGTACTGAGCCCGGCATTCAGGTCCTGCCGGCTTGCGAGTGGGGTGAGGGGGGGGGGGAGAAACAGGCCAGGCCCCCCCGGATCTGCTCTAGGTCTGGGGAAGCAGTAAAGGTGGGGGTCACAGGCGCTGCGGCTGAAGGAGGACAGTCCCGCGCTGGGGACGAGGCAGACGCTTAGGGACGCCGGCAGAACCTTCTTACAGCCTCGCGGTAACCCCGGCCAGGGGGAGGGGGTAACTCACCTTAACCCCATTTGACAGATATAGAAATGCAGGTTGGGGGGCGCCTGAGTGGCTCAGTTGGTTGAGCGTCCCACTTCGGCTCAGGTCATGATCTCACGGTTCGTGGGTTCGAGCCCC
>NW_021913410.1:0-1273 GCF_006229205.1 Suricata suricatta | reverse complement strand
ACAACAAAAAAAAACCGATTCAACGTTCACCTGTCTACACGATTTTAGTGCTTTTGCTCCAAGGGACTTGATGTCTTTACTGGCCACTAGTTGAATTCAAGGACTACTAGCCAGCGGCAGGCATGGGGAGGCCATGTTCTCCAGCTAATATACAGTGCAGACAAGCCCTATCAGAGGTGGGGCCCTGCCTTGCCCAGCGAAGCCCTTCCTCAGCACAAAGGCCAGGAACTGAGGTCTCTCCAATCATCTGGAGAACGGTGGGGAGTGCCCATTTCCTGGGTCATGGCATCTGAGGCTGACGCGGGGGTCCAAAGAGCCCATCTGCTACTTAGTATCTGTCCCAGCTGTGTGGATTCACCCCCGGAATCGCCCCCATAGACAAAAGAAGAGATGCCCCAGAGAGAAGAAGGAGCTGGGGGAAATCATCCGTATGCTGTGAGCTCTTGGTGCCAAACCCAAAGGCATCAGGGACAGAGTTTCCGACCGTGGACAGCTCACGATCCGCTTTTCCCCATCAGTCCCTGGAGATTCCTGAAGGGTGAATTGGGACAAGCGGTGAAGACATCACAGAAGGCACCAGACAGTACACACCAAGGGTCTTTATTTCCTGCCTTTCCTTACTACCATCCACCCGGGGATAACTCCCGCGAGTGGGTCTCAGGCTCGACTCCCCCTCCACAAAGGCAGAGTCACATTTCCTCCTCTGGAGGACACAGGTCCCTGAAGGTCCCGGCAGTTCCCCGGGGCCGTAGCTCTGCCCACCATCCTGTCATCCGGAATCATCCTTCCTGCCCCCACGCACACGGAGCAGCTGTCTGAAATCGGGGGTCTGTGTCCTTTGCAGGTCCCATATCCCTATAGGCGAGATCGCAGTTTCCACGTGCCCGGAGGGAAACTTTTGCAGGATGCACTCTACTAGTCAGGCAGTTCCCAGGGGCACGTAAGGGGGCCCGAACCATCGCTTATCCTGTCCCAGTGAAGACAGGAGCCATTGCTAAGCCAGATGATCCTGGCATGAGCCTGGGCAATCCTCCCTGACTATGGTAATTCGCCACAGGGAAAGGAGATATCCCCAGGCTCAGGTGGTCCAGCTTGGGGTTGTACTGCAGCAGTTGCCGCACCACGGCCGTGGAGAGGGAGTTCCCGCCCACACGGAAAGCCCGGAGCTGGTGGCAGCGGCTCAGAGCTGGCAGGATGGCCTCCAGGTGAGTGTCCAAGAGGTCACAGTGTTCCAAATTCAGGGTCTGGAGGGTGGCTGCCACAGCGTCGAGCA
>NW_021913409.1:0-500 GCF_006229205.1 Suricata suricatta | reverse complement strand
GAGTATGAGTGGAGGTCCACAGATTTCATTCATAAGCACCTGATTGTAGCCAACGTCTTAGCCCTGCTCTGTAAAGGAGTCCCCCAGACTATGGCAGCATTTGGGCGGAAATATTTCCTCAGTGACCTGGGATGCAAACTTCTTTCCTTTCTTCACAGAGTGGGGAGGGGAGTGTCCATTGGGAGCGTCTGCACCTTGATTGCGTACCAGGCCATCACGATCAGCCCCGGGAACTCCAGGTGGGCAGAGCTTAAAGTTAAAGCTCCCAAATACATTTTCCCCGCAATTTTCCTGTGTTGGATCCTGCAAATGCTGGTAAATGTCATGTTTCCCATCTACTTAACAAGCACATCGAGTGATAAGAACATCACAGACAAAAAGGAATTTGGATACTGTTCTTCAGTTCGTCATGACAAAATGGAAGACTCACTGTTTGGAGTGTTGTTATCATTCCCTGATGTGTTATGTTTGGGGCTCATGCTCTGGTCCAGCATCTCCGT
>NW_021913408.1:0-500 GCF_006229205.1 Suricata suricatta | reverse complement strand
GGTGCCATTTGAGTAGAGATTTGAAGCAAAGAAGTAGAAACCCATGTGGCCATCTTAGAGCAGAGGGAACAGCAAGTGCAAAGGTCCTGAGGTGGGAACATGCTTGACATGGTGGAAGAGGAGCAAGGGGCCCTGACGGCAGAAACAGAGGTGGGGGGAGTCGGCACTGGGGGAAGATCATGCAAAGCTTCCTAGACTACTGTGAGAACTTCAGCTTTGCTGTGAATGAGAAGAAAGGGTCCTGCGCAGAGCAGTGACATGCTCTGACATTTTATGAGTATCCCTCTGGCTGCAGAGGTGAGGATGGATGACGGAGGGGAAGAGAGAATCCAGGAGTCTTGGGCCAAGACGCCGCTGGGTAGAGGTGGTCAGGAGCAGTCAGAATGTTCCTCCGTTTTGAGGGCGTGCCTGACAGTGTGTGCCGAGGGGCTGGTCGTGGGAGGGAGATGGAGAGGGTCAAGGAGGACATGGATCTTTGAAGGGGGAGATGGAGGCCCTGC
>NW_021913407.1:0-500 GCF_006229205.1 Suricata suricatta | reverse complement strand
TTTTTCCATTATAAAAGTAACTTAGGGGGCGCCTGGGTGGCTCAGTCTGTTAAGCAGCCGACTTTGGCTCAGGTCATGATATCCCCATTGGTGAGTTCCAGCCCCACATGGGGCTCTCTGCTGTCCCAGAGGTGGAACCTGGTTTTGAAACTGTCTCCCTCTCTCTGTCCCTCCCCTGCTCACGCTGTTTCTCTCTCTCTCTCTCAAAAACAAATAAAAACATTAAAAATTTTTTTAAAAGTATTTCTGTGTGCTGGGCATGAAGATTATGAAAACAATAAGATGTCCAAGATGCCCATGAACCACAAGGATGGAAATAGAAACCCACACTCACAACACAGTTTCATCTATGCTTTGATAGAAGACCGAACAGCTGGGGGCCAGGGAACTTTCAGGGGGAACAGCCAACCTAGACTAGGGAAGGTGAAGGGTGGGGGCAGGGTGAGGGACAGTTCCCTGTGGGCTGAACCCAGGATGGGGCAGGAGTGAGGCTGGCAGAG
>NW_021913406.1:0-500 GCF_006229205.1 Suricata suricatta | reverse complement strand
GCCTTACTGAGAATGGGGGGTTCTTAACAAAGTCCTAAAGGAAATGAGAGAGGTAACCACATAGACATATGGGGGAAGAACATTCCAGAGGGAATAGCAAATGCAAAGGCCCTAAGGCAGAAGTATGCTTGGTGAACTGGAAGAAAACCAGAAGCCAGTGAGGCTGGAGTATTTTAAAGTACAGAAGGAAGGAAGACTAGTAGGTCAGAGAGGCAAAAGGGAGCCAGAATAAGCAGGGCCTTCTAAGTCAGAGCAAGGATCTAGGCTTTCACGCTGAATGAAGGGGGAAGCCACTGGAGGATCCGAGCAGAGAAACGGCATGATCTTAGACTTCTGTTTTGCTTTTGTATTTTTTAATGATCTACAATTTACTTTGAGTAAAATACACAAATATCAACTGAATAATTCAATGAGTTTTGATTAATGTGTAAACCTTGTAACCACCACCATGACCAAGACACAGAATATTTTCATTGTCTCGAAAAGTTCCCTCGCATGCT
>NW_021913405.1:0-501 GCF_006229205.1 Suricata suricatta | reverse complement strand
AATGCATTACCGATTTTGAAAATGCATTGAAAATCCATTAATGAAAAAAGGAAAGTAAGATTAAAAGGCAAGAAAAACAAAGCTCTGTAATTCTTAGAGTGTTTGAGCCTTTCTTCTAGGTACCTATTAATTACAGCACCCCAAACTTCTGATTACTCCATAATTCTATTTAAAAATAATTTTTTAATGTTTTACTTATTTTTGAGAGACAGAGAGAGAGCGTGAGCAGGGGAGCGGCAGAGAGAGAGGGAGACACAGAATCGGAAGCAGGCTCCAGGCTCTGAGCTGTCAGCACAGAGCCAGACGCAGGGCTCGAACCCACAAACTGCGAGATCATGACCCGAGCCAAAGCTGGACGCTCAGCTGACTGAGCCCCCCGGGTGCCCCCTGACTACTCCGTACTTCTAGTGCTCTGTGATGCTGAGATTCTTTCTGGGACCCCCAAGGTTTGATGCTTCTAACGCCCCACGTGCCTGTCTCTCTGGGCAGCTTTGTGATCCC
>NW_021913404.1:0-501 GCF_006229205.1 Suricata suricatta | reverse complement strand
CTGACCATCAACAATTCATATCTTAGCCAAATTCATAAAATACTCAGGCAAAAAAAGAATCACAAAAGCACCAATGGAAAAAAAAAATCCTTAACCTACAAGGGAAGATAGATCAAGTTCACAGCAGACCTATCCACAGAAACTTGGCAGCCCATAAAGGAGTGGTAGGATATATTCAATGTTCTGAATCAGAAAAATATGCAGCCGAGAATTCTCTATCCAATAAAACTGTCATTCAAAATAGGAGAGATAAAAAGTTACCCAAACAAAATCTCAAGGAGTTCGTGACCACTAAACCAGCTTTACAAAAAATTTTAAGGGGGAGTCTCTGAGGGGAGAAAAGATGAAGAAAAATAAAAGAAACCAAAAGCAACAAACACTAGAAAGACCAGAGAATACTACCATAAACTCCAACTCTGCAGGCAATATAATGGCAATAAATTCATATCTTTCAGTACTCACTCTAAACTTCAATGGACTAAATGATCCAATCAAAAGACA
>NW_021913403.1:0-501 GCF_006229205.1 Suricata suricatta | reverse complement strand
TGATATGAATGATCATCAAAGAGAGAAAAATTAGTAGTACAGAAAGGAGAAGAAAGGATTGCTGGAAACTTCCCCAAAGTAGAGAAAAGGGCATGGGATCCACTGCACAGGGGGCATAGTTCGACTCAAAGAGAAACATGGATATTTCTTTAACAGTGAGAGGAGAAAATGCAGGGTAAAATGGGCTAATATCCAGAGAGGATAGAAGATGTGCTTCTTCCTTTCTGTTTTCTTTTGATATTTTAATAAAACAGAGAGCAAAATTAATTAGCAAAGACTTGGCATGGAGTGGGTAGTAAATGTAGAAGGTCTGAGGAAAGAGAGAAGATACAAAATAGTCACCAGGAAGGCAGAAGGTTGGTCTGGAGAATGGCCATGAAGCTACAGCTTGTGCACCAAATATAGCCCTCTGTTTGTTTTTGTAAATACTTTTGTTGGAAGACAGCCACACCCATTTATTTATGTGCTATCTATGGCTGCTTTCCTGATCAGATAGCCAAA
>NW_021913402.1:0-501 GCF_006229205.1 Suricata suricatta | reverse complement strand
GCGCCTCCGCTCGTTTTTAATTATTCCTTTATAGTACAGAGGAGTTGTGCTGAATCACACAGCCCATAGGACCAAACTCATCTTGATTTAGGAAGTCGGGTTCTCTTTAGCATAATGTCTAAAGAGCACAATTGTAATTAGATTCAGCAATACCATTTGGAGTATTTTGAATTGTACCTAGGGTTATTTCTTCCATGAAAAGTTTTTTTCCCCACAAAATTCCTAACTTTTCAACAAAATACCTATTGACCTCTCTATCCCTTTTAAACAATAATGTCATTCTTGTTGATGGTGCATATGTCTTCATCTCCCCATGCTAGCTAGTCATTTACTAGTTGTAACCCTCAACAGCAAGCTTCAGTATTTATAATACAAACTGTTGAAATTAAGCCCTGTATCATCTCCTTACTTGACTTGCCTGCATTCCCTCTCTGATGAATCAGTCTTGGCCGCAGACATCCAATCCTTTCCCTCTGATAGGAGGGAGGTTTATCAGTAATG
>NW_021913401.1:0-501 GCF_006229205.1 Suricata suricatta | reverse complement strand
AAAAACCTCCTAGACCTCCACCGCAGCAATCTCCTACTCGACACATCCTCAAAGGCAAGGGAAATTAAAGCAAAACTGAACCCTTGGGACTTCATCAAGATAAAAAGCTTCTGTAAGGCAAAGGAAACAATCAAGAAAACTAGTAGGCAACCAACAGAATGGGAAAAGACAGTTGCAAATGACATATCAGACAAAGGGCTAATATCGAAAATATATAAGCCCTGGCTTCTTAATCTGTAATGATACTATGATACCTGTCTCCTTGGGATGGTGAATAACAAGATTAAGTTAGTTCATTTTCATAAAGCACTTAGCATAGTATGTGGAATGAAGCAAATGCTCTGTAATTGATACTAGTTGTCTTAATTATGTTACAGGGAATCTTCCATAGGGTAGGATCACACTAGGGGAATAGATGGAATTCAAATCATAGTGAGTTTTTTATCCCCTAATCCCCTCCTGCAACAATCAAAGCATAACCAAGACATCGAAAGATTGGGA
>NW_021913400.1:0-501 GCF_006229205.1 Suricata suricatta | reverse complement strand
CGCCCACTCTAGTGGCCACTCTGAATGATTGGACAGGGACCAGGACAAAATCCATTGGGTTATCCTCATGATGCATTTATTAAGGTTACTATCAATAGTTCAATAGCCCAAATGTTTGTTTTTTTTCCTTTAAGTTTCTGTACTGACTCCCACCAGACTTGGGGCTTTAATCCAGGCACATCTGTAAGTATTAGCTATTGCACAGACTCATTGTTGGGCCTCAAAGAGGAGGTTTAAGGTAATTCTGCCATCAAAAATAACCCTGGCCTGTGAGTCAAGGCTTAATTCAAGACTTGAATGATTTCTAGTGGTGTTTCCTTAAACATTTGAAGTTGATTTATGACTAGGACACCTTCCAGGTGGCATTTGTCCACCCCAGGGGATGACAGAGAATGGGTGTAGGGAAAACATCTAGAGGTGTTTTATATGGGTAGTACAGGTTCTAGGGCTGTCCCTTGATATCCTGATGAATGACTATCACACTGTGGTCACAGTCTTCTG
>NW_021913399.1:0-1273 GCF_006229205.1 Suricata suricatta | reverse complement strand
CTCGGGCGTGAACAGGAAGACTGTGACATGAACTGAACACAAGGGACAACCCAGGAGGCAGAGCTAGCTTGTCGCGAAAGGGATGACCACAGTTTTGCACTGTGGAGTCTGATGTATGTGGAGAGCATTAGGGGAATATGTGCAGTTTTACACATCAACATGATGCTTGAGAGAAAGAGAGAGAGAGAGAGAGAGAGAGAGGAAGAGAGAGAGAGGGAGAGAGAGAGAGAGGTCTATGCTGAAATCATTAAATTGGTTGCTGTCAATAGTTAAAACGTAACAGTGGGTGACATCTGCTGGGCAGAGCATATAAAATGAGAAAGCTTATTTACCCTGAGAATCACGCATATTGAAGAATGAGCAAAGGACAAGAAATCTATCCAGAAAGAACTATTGGAAGCTGGCGCTGTGGGGATCCAGGCAGTAGTACATGTCCAAAAAGAAGCCATATTAGGGGCTCCTGGGTGGCTCAGTTGTTTAAGTGTCTGACTTCAGCTCAAGTCATGATCTCATGGTTTCATGGGTTTGATCCCCGCATTAGCCTCTGGGCTCAGAGTGCTGAGTCTGCTTGGGATTCTATCTCTCCTCCCCTGTCCCTGTCCCTCTCTCTCTCTCCCAAAATAAATAAATAAACTTCAAACAAAAAGAAGAAGAAGAGACTATATTAGTCTTCTAAGGGCTGCCATATCAAAGTGCCACAGATATGGTCTTTAAAAAATAGAAATTTGTTTTGTCAAGGTTCTGGAGGCTGGAAGTCCAAGGTCAAGGTGTCGTCAAGATTGGTTTCCTCTCAGATCTGTCTCTTGGACTTGTAGATTGCCGTCTTTTCCCTGTCTTCTCAACACTGTCTTCTGTGTGTCTTAAGTCCTCATGTCCTTTTCTTAGAAAACCCCAGTCCTATTGGATCAGGGCCCGCCCTAATGAATTCATTAGAACTTAATTGCCTCCTCAAAGGTGCTTTCTCCAAATAAATAGTCACATTCTAAATGCTAGAGGTGGGCACTTCGATATGTACATATGAGGGGACATGATTTCGCCCACAGTTTAATAGTTAAACCCAGCACAGAGGCCCCATAATTAAAAGACGCAAACAGCCCTGTGGGGTCAGCGATGCAGAAATCACTGATCTCAGCTGGTGCTTCCTGACACCAGACAGCGGTGCGTCACCAGAGGGTCCTGGAATGTGGGTAGATGCATGTGCGTGGGGAGTTTAAAAAAGTGGCCACGATATCTCTGCTCACTTTTCTCATTTGAAAAGCAGGGTGGAAGGATA
>NW_021913398.1:0-501 GCF_006229205.1 Suricata suricatta | reverse complement strand
TGATGGTGGACACAGGAGGACCCTCGCCCTAAAGGGTGGACACTGGGGACCCTCACCCTGGGGGGTGGACACGGGGGACTCTCGCCCTGGACGGTGGACACAGGGGACCCTCACCCTGGGGGGTGGACACTGCCCTGAAGGGGTCAGGCCATAGGGATCCAGCCCGGTGCGGTGTGAGGACTGCTCTTATCGATTCCTCTAGGAATCGCACGTAGCCCTGTGAGCCCGGAGGTGGCACTCTGCTTCTCTGGCCCTTAGACCCAGCTTCTTTGAACCAAAACTCAGGATCGTCAGGCATGTGGTGGGGCCAAGGTGAACAGAGCGAGGAAAACCAGACCCTGGCAGCCGAGAGTGGCCACGCGGCTGGTCAGGGGAGTCAAATATGAACCCACGTGGGAGGCAGACTTTGCAGTGGCCGGAATGTGCCGGGACTTCAGCAGGGAGAGATTTGGGGCCGGACCCGTCAGGTCTAGTGCGAAGGAAATGGCTCCTGCGGAAGAC
>NW_021913397.1:0-501 GCF_006229205.1 Suricata suricatta | reverse complement strand
GATGGATAAAAAGGTAAGTAAATTAATGAGGAAAAAAGGCTAAAACAAAATTGTTTTATTATTCACAATTCACTTGTTTTCCCTCTTTTTTTTTGTAGATTCCTTTTCCTTTTCCTTTTCCTTATGATCCAAATCAGGTAATTATATTTAAAGCCTTTAAGGAAGTATAAAATAGTGAATGATTTATAAAGCCCATTTCACCTCTAAAATCTTATACTTACATCTGCCATTAATGAGAGGAAACTACATTCTTACTGTCCTAGAATCCTTTGAACTAGATTTAAGGATATGGTCATGTTATAAAAGGATTTAAATTTCATTTTTTATAGAATTTTGCTGAATGGAGGGACAATTACATAACAAGATTAACTTAGTCACAAACCAAAATATATGTTGTATATATTATAGCATATTATTACTAAATTGTTAAATGATACTCCTATTACAATGATAGAGGATGACATTATTAAAGTTTTCTTTCATAAAGAAGTGATCCTAAAA
>NW_021913396.1:0-501 GCF_006229205.1 Suricata suricatta | reverse complement strand
TACCCACTACACATGACCTGGGATTCTCGGGTAGTCCCAGAGATAAAAACTGAAAACTGGGAGAAGTGTTTTATTATACACAAAGTAAATCAACACAAATGTCATCTACCACTTAAAAAACATGACAGGATTAATAATTATTCTTTTAATCAATCATAATATTTATTCATATACCTAACCTTTAATGAGTCTGTATAATACCATTAGTCAATCACATATAGATATAATTATTAAAGAATTTTAAATTTGGTTCTTATCATTTCAAGTTTTATTCCTCAAATTTACATTCATTTTCAGGTTTTCTTAACAAATAAATAAAACCATTTACTCTGAATATTTATTAACATAGTCAGAGAAACCATAATAATAAAAAGAAAACATGAGGCAGGTGTATGAAGAATTTAAGCAAAACAAACAAAAAACATATTGACATCTATGTAATTAGACCAAAATATGTTGTTTTTAATTTTAGGTTACTTATTTATATTTGGTCAATTACTT
>NW_021913395.1:0-501 GCF_006229205.1 Suricata suricatta | reverse complement strand
CACAGGGAAATTAAAAAAAACTACAATGAGATATCACCTCACACCTGTCAGAATGGCTAAAATCAACAATACAAAAAACAACAAGTGTTGGCAATGATGTGGAAAGAAAGGAACCATTGTGCACTGTTGGTGGTAATGTAAATTGGTGCAGCTACTGTGGAAAATGGTATGGAGGTTCCTCAAAAAAAATAAAAGTAGAATTACCATAAGAATTACCATAAGATCCAGTAATTCTACTACTGAGTGTTTACCTGAAGAATGTGAAAACACTAATTGGAAAAGATATATGCAGCCTATGTTTATTGCAGCATTATTTACAATAGCCAAAATATGGAAGCAACTCAAGCATTCAATAATAGATGAATGGATAAATATGTGTTTTGTGTTTTTTTAATTAATTAATTAATTAATTAATTTGTTTATTTATTTATTTTGGTGGAGGTTGAGACAGAGTGAGCATGAGAAGGGAAGAGGGGGAGGGAGATGGAAAGAGAATCTTAA
>NW_021913394.1:0-501 GCF_006229205.1 Suricata suricatta | reverse complement strand
TTCCCGACGGTATTTCTGTAATACCCCAATTATATTCAGATTTTTATTTCCTTTTAAACACAGCTCATTGGAGCATTTTAATGTACATTATGGCCACATGAGGGGAAAATCTTCAAAAGTTTACAAAATATTTTTAGAGAAATGAATTCAAGAAAAACAATAAACTCTCAGGGAAGGTAAACAGAATAGTATAGAAGCTAACAAAGATCATTTAGGGGGTGCCTGGGTGGCTCAGTAGGTCAGGCTTCTGACTCTCAACTTCGGCTCAGGTCATGATCTCATGGTTCCTGAGATCAAGCCCCACATCAGGCTCCTTGCTGATAGCACAGAGCCTGCCTGGGATTCCCTCTCCCTCTCCTCGTCCCTCCCTCTCATGTGTGCTCTCTCTCTCAAATAAACTACTTTTTTTTAAAAAAGAGATCATTTTGGTATTTCTTATACAGAGTGAGAACTCAGCATTTATTGAATGAATGAATGAACAAATGAAGAGGCAAAATTACA
>NW_021913393.1:0-501 GCF_006229205.1 Suricata suricatta | reverse complement strand
CACTCATTCCTCAGGAAATCCACAAAATTTGTGAATAGTTCCAAATTCTTGTTCCATTATCAAAAAACCACCATTTTGCAAGGAAGTTTCCACATTTAGTCACCCAGTCACTCCCTTCCTCATTTTCCAATCTGGGAAATTCTATCTTGTTTTTCTATGAAGAACTTAGAAATGATGCTGATATCTCTTTCTTGAGTGAAAATTAGAGAAAGCTCAGCTACATTAGGTTTTTTTCTTATACAATCACCTCCTGATATGTCTACATAATGATATATTAATCCATATACTTTGGATTAATTAATAAAATTCATCAATAATGTCTTCTATATAGTATGTATGTATGAGTGTGTATGTGTGTCATATGCAGTATTTTGTGGAGATTTAGAAGGACTGGACAGAACAAAACACGTAGCCATTGAAGTAAAGAGAATAAATGTACTTATAGATTATTGGGTCAATGTGCACAAGGAAAGCAAAGAAAGTAAAAGTGGTTATTAAGAA
>NW_021913392.1:0-501 GCF_006229205.1 Suricata suricatta | reverse complement strand
AGCCACAATGTACCAGGTCTGCAGCTCGAGAATCGCCCCTGGGGGGTCAGCAGTGGCAGCGGGAGGCCATATGACGTTTATCTGGGTCACTTGTGGTTGCTCTCGGTAGGACCCCGGCTAGGGAGGAAGGGTCTCCACAGCCAGTCTGCCCTGGGCTCCCTGCTCCCAGAGCACTGCGGAGGGAGCCCTGCCCAGCACGAGTTTCACACGGCATCAGCCTCACGAGGAAAGACTGCGGAGGTGTCAGCTTGCGTGCAGAGGCTGCGGCCCAGCTGCCCAGGCGTCTTGCCCTCCGGGGTGTTGGGGTCTCACTGGCTCAGAACGCTTTAGTAAACATGAACGGAGAGCCGGAGGAAGGTGCTGGGGCCTTCTCCGCTGGCTCAGCACCACGGGGGCTCACGGGCCGCTAGGAACAGTTTGACGCATTAGCTGCTCTTCTTCTAGGGGAGGCATTGATTGGCCAGAGAGGACAAGGGCCTGTGGGTTCAAGCCTGAGAATCC
>NW_021913391.1:0-501 GCF_006229205.1 Suricata suricatta | reverse complement strand
ATCATACGGGTAAGTACAGGTGGCATGGGACGACTTCTGCGGCCTGACGGTCCTCATGTCCTCACTCACAGTCCTGCGGGCCGGTCTCGGCTGGCGGGCACCAGTGTTCCTCTGGGCCTCGCCCATGTGCCCGCGGCCTGCCACCTGGCTGGAAGAGACCCGGCTGGGCTGGGCTGGGACAGCTCCCCTCTAATGGCCCCCCTCAGAAGGCCACTGGGGCTTACTCCCCTGGCGGGCACACTCACGAAACGCCCGCAGGCCTTGTGGGGTCCGCGTGTGGGGCTGGGGTGCTGCCGCTTCTGACACAGCCTGTTGGCCAAAGCAAGACATGGGGGCAGCAAGATCTGCAGGAGGGATGTGAACCCCCCTCGCGGTGACAGGAGCTGCAGAGTCACGTACAAAGGGCCTGGGGATGAGGGGGGCTGGGGGGCACAGTTGGTTAAGTGTCGCGACTCTTGATTTTGGCTCAGGTCATGATCTCACGGTTCACGAGTTTGAGCC
>NW_021913390.1:0-501 GCF_006229205.1 Suricata suricatta | reverse complement strand
TTTTAGGATCACTTCTTTATGAAAGAAAACTTTAATAATGTCATCCTCTATCATTGTAATAGGAGTATCATTTAACAATTTAGTAATAATATGCTATAATATATACAACATATATTTTGGTTTGTGACTAAGTTAATCTTGTTATGTAATTGTCCCTCCATTCAGCAAAATTCTATAAAATATGAAATTTAAATCCTTTTATAACATGACCATATCCTTAAATCTAGTTCAAAGGATTCTAGGACAGTAAGAATGTAGTTTCCTCTCATTAATGGCAGATGTAAGTATAAGATTTTAGAGGTGAAATGGGCTTTATAAATCATTCACTATTTTATACTTCCTTAAAGGCTTTAAATATAATTACCTGATTTGGATCATAAGGAAAAGGAAAAGGAATCGGAATCTACAAAAAAAAAGAGGGAAAACAAGTGAATTGTGAATAATAAAACAATTTTGTTTTAGCCTTTTTTCCTCATTAATTTACTTACCTTTTTATCCATC
>NW_021913389.1:0-501 GCF_006229205.1 Suricata suricatta | reverse complement strand
CACTCATTCCTCAGGAAATCCACAAAATTTGTGAATAGTTCCAAATTCTTGTTCCATTATCAAAAAACCACCATTTTGCAAGGAAGTTTCCACATTTAGCCACCCAGTCACTCCCTTCCTCATTTTCCAATCTGGGAAATTCTATCTTGTTTTTCTATGAAGAACTTAGAAATGATGCTGATATCTCTTTCTTGAGTGAAAATTAGAGAAAGCTCAGCTACATTAGGTTTTTTTCTTATACAATCACCTCCTGATATGTCTACATAATGATATATTAATCCATATACTTTGGATTAATTAATAAAATTCATCAATAATGTCTTCTATATAGTATGTATGTATGAGTGTGTATGTGTGTCATATGCAGTATTTTGTGGAGATTTAGAAGGACTGGACAGAACAAAACATGTAGCCATTGAAGTAAAGAGAATAAATGTACTTATAGATTATTGGGTCAATGTGCACAAGGAAAGCAAAGAAAGTAAAAGTGGTTATTAAGAA
>NW_021913388.1:0-1273 GCF_006229205.1 Suricata suricatta | reverse complement strand
GCTCAGGTCATGATCTCACAGTTTGTGAGTTCGAACCCACATCAGTGCTGATAGTGCAGGGACTCCCTGAGATTCTCTCTGTGCCTCTCTCCCTGCCCCTCCGCCACACTTTCTGTCTCTCAAATAAAGTTAATATATATTTATTTAAAAAAAGGAAACCATTCCCTTCTTCTGTGAGTCTCTAGTTTTGAAGTTATACCTGGTGATCTCCTTCTTTCTTGCAAATAAATTTTCCTTTGTCTGACATCCCTGCCTGGTAGAATTTTTATGATTCATTAAGGACTAAACTTCTGTTAGTTCAGTTACATTTGGAGTACTGGGTTTGGCTTAGATGCATTTCTTACTTTCTGCAGTAAGAAGATTGTGGACCCAGTATTATGCTCTAATATATTCTGTAACTTTGAGGTATAAACTGATACAAATATTTGTTTATTCAAGAGAATTTGTAAAATAAGGCATCAACACAGGCACACACACTTTATTTTTTTTATAGAAAGAGAGAGAAAGCACAAGCCAGAGAGCATCAGAGAGAGAGGGAGACACAGAATCCAAAGCAGTCTCCAGGCTCTGAGCTGTCAGCACAGAGCCTGATGTGGGTCTTGAGCCCACATACCATGAGGTCATGACATGAGCTGAAGGCACACACTTAAGTGACTGAGCCAGCCAGACACCCCCTAGGCATACACACTTTGGCATTGTGCCTTTACATCAATGCCACAGGTGGTGTCTATTTGTAAAAAAAAAAAAATTGTGACTGTTTAGTATTATAAGACAGTACATGTGTATGTTGTATTAAATTATTTTTGCGATTGTCTATTTTTGAAAGAGAGAGAGAGACTGACTATGTGCAGGGAAGGAGCAGAAAGAGAGAAAGACACAGAAACCAAAGCGGGCTCCAGGCTCTGAGCACAAAGCCCAACACTGGGCTCAAACTCAGAAACTGAGAGATCATGTCCTGAGCTGAACTTGGAAGCTTAACTGAGTGGGTCATGTGGTGTCTCTTTCTTAATGGACAGTTTGGATGAATTACACATATACTTAGCGTATTCTAACATGAATCAGAATTCACAGCAGTGCAATGGCCATCTTATTAAATGAAGATTTCTGTTCAGGAGTTCTGGGAAAGTTCAGTGACCACATTTCTAACAAGGCAGTAGTCTTTGAGTCAAGGGATACAAATTTCAATAACAAAGAGGGAGAATTCAATGACAAGAACTCTTGGAGGATGTGGAACTGAATGGGATCATAGCGATTACAAGTTCTACTAGTCTAG
>NW_021913387.1:0-501 GCF_006229205.1 Suricata suricatta | reverse complement strand
TATTTCCTAAGTTCAGGATGCAGAGTTCTAAATATATCTTTCAATTCCATCTGTTCCTATGTGTCTTTCAGGTCCATTGCTTCTTTACTGATTTTTTGTGTGGTTGATCTGTCCATTGCTGTCAGTGGAGTATTAAAGTCTCCTGCAATTAGTGCATTTTAGTCAATAAGATTGTTACTGTCTGTGATTAATTGTTTTATGTATTTGAGTCCTCTCGAATTTGGTGCATTGATATTTATAAGTGTTAGCTCTTCCCGATGGAGAGATCCTGTAAGTATTATATAATGCCCTTCTTCATCTCTTCTTACTGCCTTTACTTTAAAGTTCAGTCTGTCTGATATAAGTATGACTACTCTGGATTTCTTTTGGCTACCAGTTGCATGATAGATATTTCTCCATCCCTTTACTTTCAACCTGAAGGTATCTTCAGGTCAAAATTGAGTCTCTTGTAGACAGCAAATAGATAGGTTTTGTTTTTTTATCCATTCTGCTACCCTGTGT
>NW_021913386.1:0-501 GCF_006229205.1 Suricata suricatta | reverse complement strand
AAGAGGTAGTGATGAGGTTGGAAACTCCAAACAAAGAAAAGAGTAGAGGGAAGGATGAAGACAAGAGATGTGTTAACTCATGATATTTCCTGACTGGTATTTTGGCATCTCTAGGTCTCTGTTGGTGAAAGACGTGTCAAGAGATGAGGCAGCTAAATGCCAATCATATGTGAGTTTGTGCCAGGCTAAGTCTAAAAAGCTGTGAGAAATGAAGTAAAATACCCAAGTCTGCCTTTTACACAGAACTTTAAGGTAAGACAGTATCATTAATTAAGACAAGAAATATAGAAGCAGAAGAGCTTGAAGTAGGGGAGGTGAAAAGATTACAGGTTTTAGGTTTATACATTTTTTTATTGTTCAGGGGTCTTCTGACTAAAAGGATGTGGGCTGTATACATAGGTCTGGAGCAAAATCAAGGTTAGAGGCATAGTCATTAGCATGCAGGTATTAGTTGCAATCCAGGTGTGGACAGAGAATTGACCAAGGTTGGAGCCAAAAAAA
>NW_021913385.1:0-501 GCF_006229205.1 Suricata suricatta | reverse complement strand
ACCACATCCATGAGACTGAGACTCCTTTTGACTCCATCATGAAGTGTGATGTTTACATTCAGGAGGACCTATACATCAACACGGTATGTATAGTGGGACCATCATGTACTCTGGCATTGCCATAAAATGCAGAAATAGATCATTGCCTTGGCCTGCAGCACAATGAAGGTCAAGATCATCACTCCTCAAAGTAAGTACTTAATGTGGACCAGGGACTCCATCCTGGCCTCATTATCTACCTTCCAGCAGATGTGGACCAGTAAGCAGGAGAAAAACAAGTTGGGCTTCTCCATCATCTACTGTGTTTCTAAACAGACTGCAACAAGATGCACAGCGTTTGCTGCATGAGGTGATTCAGAAGTATACATTTGCCTCTCTCATGCTGGCCTCATGACACTGGAATAAGCCTTTGAAAAGAAATTTATCCTTGAAACTTGTATCTGATATTAGCACTGGATTGTAGAGTTTGCTGCTGATTTTGATGTTGTATTCAAGTTAACT
>NW_021913384.1:0-501 GCF_006229205.1 Suricata suricatta | reverse complement strand
TGTCTTTTGATTGGATCATTTAGTCCATTGAAGTTTAGAGTGAGTACTGAAAGATATGAATTTATTGCCATTATATTGCCTGTAGAGTTGGAGTTTATGGTAGTATTCTCTGGTCTTTCTAGTGTTTGTTGCTTTTGGTTTCTTTTATTTTTCTTCATCTTTTCTCCCCTCAGAGACTCCCCCTTAAAATTTTTTGTAAAGCTGGTTTAGTGGTCACGAACTCCTTGAGATTTTGTTTGGGTAACTTTTTATCTCTCCTATTTTGAATGACAGTTTTATTGGATAGAGAATTCTCGGCTGCATATTTTTCTGATTCAGAACATTGAATATATCCTACCACTCCTTTATGGGCTGCCAAGTTTCTGTGGATAGGTCTGCTGTGAACTTGATCTATCTTCCCTTGTAGGTTAAGGATGTTTTTTTTCCATTGGTGCTTTTGTGATTCTTTTTTTGCCTGAGTATTTTATGAATTTGGCTAAGATATGAATTGTTGATGGTCAG
>NW_021913383.1:0-501 GCF_006229205.1 Suricata suricatta | reverse complement strand
AATGCATTACCGATTTTGAAAATGCATTGAAAATCCATTAATGAAAAAAGGAAAGTAAGATTAAAAGGCAAGAAAAACAAAGCTCTGTAATTCTCAGAGTGTTTGAGCCTTTCTTCTAGGTACCTATTAATTACAGCACCCCAAACTTCTGATTACTCCATAATTCTATTTAAAAATAATTTTTTAATGTTTTACTTATTTTTGAGAGACAGAGAGAGAGCGTGAGCAGGGGAGCGGCAGAGAGAGAGGGAGACACAGAATCGGAAGCAGGCTCCAGGCTCTGAGCTGTCAGCACAGAGCCCGACGCAGGGCTCGAACCCACAAACTGCGAGATCATGACCCGAGCCAAAGCTGGACGCTCAGCTGACTGAGCCCCCCGGGTGCCCCCTGACTACTCCGTACTTCTAGTGCTCTGTGATGCTGAGATTCTTTCTGGGACCCCCAAGGTTTGATGCTTCTAACGCCCCACGTGCCTGTCTCTCTGGGCAGCTTTGTGATCCC
>NW_021913382.1:0-501 GCF_006229205.1 Suricata suricatta | reverse complement strand
TGATATGAATGATCATCAAAGAGAGAAAAATTAGTAGTACAGAAAGGAGAAGAAAGGATTGCTGGAAACTTCCCCAAAGTAGAGAAAAGGGCATGGGATCCACTGCACAGGGGGCATAGTTCGACTCAAAGAGAAACATGGATATTTCTTTAACAGTGATAGGAGAAAATGCAGGGTAAAATGGGCTAATATCCAGAGAGGATAGAAGATGTGCTTCTTCCTTTCTGTTTTCTTTTGATATTTTAATAAAACAGAGAGCAAAATTAATTAGCAAAGACTTGGCATGGAGTGGGTAGTAAATGTAGAAGGTCTGAGGAAAGAGAGAAGATACAAAATAGTCACCAGGAAGGCAGAAGGTTGGTCTGGAGAAAGGCCATGAAGCTACAGCTTGTGCACCAAATATAGCCCTCTGTTTGTTTTTGTAAATACTTTTGTTGGAAGACAGCCACACCCATTTATTTATGTGCTATCTATGGCTGCTTTCCTGATCAGATAGCCAAA
>NW_021913381.1:0-501 GCF_006229205.1 Suricata suricatta | reverse complement strand
TTAACAGATAATTATTAATCAAAACATAATGATTTTGCTTTTCATAACAAAAAGTAAATGAGACTGGGTGTCTGTGATTTCTCTCAAACTACCGTGGGAAAAAATGGGTATGCACCATTATCAAAATATACTTAGTGACCACAGTTTCTTCCCTTATAAAATTAAAGAAATTACTAATTTAGAGACCATAAATTTGTCAAAAGTTTCCCATTTCTGTATGTCTATGATGAAGGGAAGTTACAATTGGGGAGAATAAACCCATGAAGATAGATTATTAAACATTTTATCTGTATCCTTATAATACATTATATTCTATATACTATATAATTAATTAATGCAGTATATTTCTAATCTATAGTCATTAAATTAGGAGATTATGACAGTAATGTAGGATGATTAGATATATAAATATATTTTTTTATTTTTTCTACCAATAACTGAATTAGTCTTCTAAATATTCTATAAAATTCATTGCAGTATATTTTCTTATTCATCATGAAT
>NW_021913380.1:0-501 GCF_006229205.1 Suricata suricatta | reverse complement strand
AATATATTTCAAGAGAGTGAATTAGGGGCACCTGAGTGGCTCAGTCTGTTAAGCGTTGGACTGCGGCTCAGCTTATGATCTCACATCAGTGGGTTCAAGCCCCGTGTCGGGCTCTGTGCTGACAGGTCAGAGCTTGGGGCCTGCTTCCGATTCTGTGTCTCCCTCTCACTCCACCCCTCCCTGCTCATGCCCTGTCTCTCTCTGTATCAAAAATAAATCAAGCATTAAAAAAGTATTCAAAAGAGAGAGGATCAATGAGATATGACTGTTGAAGCAAACCTATAACCAGAATACCCACTCCAGGGGAGGGGCAAAATAAGAATGAGATAAGGGAGGCATATCTGAATTGCAAGAGTTGATCTAGAGATACTCACAGCAATACCTCAGTGCTGGGTTTGGGGGGAGGGTATAGGCTGTTTCCACATCATCCAAAAAGCTCTGGTAACAAAGCAGCTAGGCAAGCCAGATGGGTGTGGTTTAGTGTAGGCCGATGTCTCCTGC
>NW_021913379.1:0-501 GCF_006229205.1 Suricata suricatta | reverse complement strand
TTCCTCCCTAGTTAGAGGCACCTTACTCACAGACTATTGTTTGAACCTTTAAAGAAAAATAGCCTTGTCATAAGCTTCAGTTAATATTACACTATATACGCAAATGTATGTATGCTGATGTATTTTGAGTGATGAATTATGTTTTTTGACCTTCTGTATTGTACCTCATTCCTGTCTTTAATTTTCTGTTCTCTCTTCCGTGAGAACAATGATCTTTTCTGAAACATGTGATTCCTAAGAAGTTGCAAACAATGTAATCATTAAAAGAAAGATGTAATCACCTATGGTATGTTTCACAGTAAAGTGTGGTCTCTTCCACCACTCATGTTGTCTGTGTTCTTTCTTGTAGATATTTCGCCGACACCAACCCCCTACTCAGGGACCTTAGACTCTGGTGCGTGGGCTGGTCCCCTGCATATTTTCTTTTTAGTTTCTTTAATTCCAGTTAGTTAATATGAAGATTTATATTACTCCCAGGTCTACAATTCCATATATCATCCT
>NW_021913378.1:0-501 GCF_006229205.1 Suricata suricatta | reverse complement strand
AACTCACGTTGCCCAGCCAAACCAGTAACCTAAAATCGCTTTCTGGTGCTAGCTTCCTTCCCAAACCCTAGCTCATCTGTTTGTGAGATTTCAAGATACGTGTGTCACATGGATACCCGTTCCTATAAACCACATACCCGCCACCATGCCTGCCACCAAAACCACACAGAGCAAGCATTTTGGAATAGGAGAAATACCATGATGAGAATACAGAATCCTGGGCACTGCACACACCTCAGGCTGACACCAGCTTTGCAAGGTGAGCAGTGGTGGTATTTCCATCTTTCACAGGAGCAAACAGATTCACTTAAGGTTACCAAATTGAAACCAAGGCTCCGATCTTCAAAGTTGGTATCTTTTTTTTTTTTTTATCCAGCCAGGCTCTAGAAAAAGTATCTTAATAGCTGAGAAGAGGTCTTCTTTGATGGTCAATTCCTCAGTTAAAAAAAAAATAGAAAGGTAACAAAACTCAGGGTGTTTCACAGAGCTGATGGGGAGGAA
>NW_021913377.1:0-1273 GCF_006229205.1 Suricata suricatta | reverse complement strand
ATTCTTCTCCAAACTAGAACAAACTATCCTCAAATTCATATGGAACCACAAAAGACCCCATTTAGCCAAAGTTATATTGAAGAAGAAAACCAAAACGGGAGGCATCACAATCCCAGACTTTAGCCTCTACTACAAAGCTGTCATCATCAAGACAGTATGGTATTGGCACAAAAACAGACACATAGACCAATGGAATAGAATAGAGAATCCAGAGCTGGACCCACAAATGTACGGTCAATTAATTTTTGACAAAGCCGGAAAGAGTATCCAATGGAGAAAAGACTGTCTCTTTAGCAGGTGGTGCTGGCAAAATTGGACAGCAACATGTAGAAGAATGAAACTAGACCACTTTCTTACACCGTACACAAAAATAAGATCAAAATGGCTGAAGGACTTGAATGTGAGACTGATAGGAATTTAAATTCTACCTTTTCCCAAGTGGTCTTTATGGCTCTGCTGTGCTACCCAGTCTGGGACACAGGTCCTAGAGCATTGGAAGCCACGCTGGATTTTTGTGTTCCAGATGAATAGAAGGATTAAGCTATGGTCTTAGAGGCCTGGAGTCATATGTGGGTCTGATTCAGCTTTCAAAGCAGCCAAACTCCAAAGCCCCCAATCACAGTAGAACATTTGCAACTCATCTCTCTTTAAAAGTCGGGTTTGTATTTTGTGAAACGTTTAAAGACTCAGTTGATTGAGCATCAGACTCTTGATTTGAGCTAAGGTCACTATCCCAGCTTTATGGGATCAAACCTTGGGTCAAGCTTCACACTGAGCATGGAGCCTGCTGTCGATTCTCTCTCTCCTTCTCCCTTTGCCCTTCTCCCCTGCTAGCATTCTAAACGAAACCAAAATTTACCTTGTAACTTAATAGATTTTACAGCTGCTCTTATTGAACTGTGACAGAATTATATTTCATAAAAATACTGTTTTTGAACATAGCTAATTTAAATATAATGCTTGTGAATGTTTCCTTTTCATTGCATCTGGTAGAATTCAGTAATATTTGTATTATATTTTCATTGGACTACCCAGTCCACTGATACATAAACATAATTACAGTATGACAGAGATGTTTGAATGAAAACAATTCATCTAGGCTGTTAGTTATTATAAGAAATCTGTAAAGATAACTAATTATGTACTTCAACAACTTTTGATCAGCGGTACAAATAACAAAGAAAAAACTCTAAAACCAAACATATCACCACCCCCAAAACTATTAGTATTTTTATTAGTTTATTAATTTCATTCGTAAATTCAATTAAGAGAG
>NW_021913376.1:0-501 GCF_006229205.1 Suricata suricatta | reverse complement strand
GAAAAACAGGTAGTTGTAGAATCCATAGATGGCTCTCATTTGAAGCCATAAAAGGGGAATGTTCTATACACCTAATATATAAATTATACAAACATTTGCTTTCCTATGTATAGGCTATTTGGGAAGGCTCCTCAAAAAGCCATTGAGTGGGATTCCGCTTGAAAGGGAACTAGAGGAGAGGGGTCCCTGTGAAACATTTCTACCAGGGGAGACTTTTCTATAAAATACAAGGTTATCATTTTACCTTTAAAAACTTTTATGGAAGATAGTTCTGGAGGGCAGGCATTTGTGTTTGGATTAAAGAAAGTGCTTTATGTTCTCAGAGGAGATGGTTATTTTTATTAAACCTTTTCTGTTTGGTTTATTTAAGAAAATTTGGAAAGTAGGGAAATACAAAGGAAATCTAAATTATTCATAAAACTTCTAAGAACACTACGGCAACTAACTGTATGGACTTCAAGTAATTTTACATGCATACAAATATATTTTTGTAAGTGGACC
>NW_021913375.1:0-501 GCF_006229205.1 Suricata suricatta | reverse complement strand
CCACTTGTCTCCCCAAAGGCCTGGATACCGTTGTGTGCTCAGGGCCACTGAGAGCCTACACCCTGTCTGTCACTCTCTGTCACACAGGCTGAAGAGGTCCTGGGGGATGGACAGGAAGCAGTGGGTGTAGAAAACATTGTGAAGGAAAATGTGGCATGGTTTTTAAAGTTGCCCTTAAAGCTGAGTCTCCGTCAGGAAGAACAGTATGTTAGGGATTGGGAGAGAGACGTTATTTTCCATGAAGACACCTTGAATTTGTGCTGACAATAAGGCATATCTGGAAGGCAGTTGGAGATACCAAACTCACAGAGTAGAAACAAGCACCCATTGGCATTAATATCATTTCTCTTTCAGAATAAATTTCTACCAGACCCTCCAAGAAAAAAAAGAAAGGTAATTATCATATGACTTTCTACCAATGCCTCTCCCCCTTGAAACAGATGATAGTTGGGTGTCACCTGGAGAAGTAAGCAGCCCAAATCACATTCTCTCCCTTTATTT
>NW_021913374.1:0-501 GCF_006229205.1 Suricata suricatta | reverse complement strand
AGAGGTCTAAATATCTCCTGGTCTTTTCCAAAAGACTTTAGTGGCTCTAGTTTCACTTTTTCTAGAGGCCTCAGGGTTGCCTGTTCTTCTTCTAGAGACTTCACTGGCTCCTGGTTCTCTCTTTCTAGAGGTCTCAGTGTCTCCTGGTGTTCTTCTAGAGCCCCCACTGGCTCCTGGTTCTCTCTTTCTAGAGGTCTCAGTGTCTCCTGGTCTTCTTCTAGAGAACCCACCAGCTCCTGGCTCTCTCTTTCTAGAGGTCTCAATGTCTCCTGGTGTTCTTCTTCCAGAGACTTCACTGGCTCCTGGTTCTCTCTTTCTAGAGGTCTCAATGTCTCCTGGTCTTCTTCTAGAGACCCCACCAGCTCCTGTTTCTCCCTTTCTAGAGGTCTCAATGTCTCCTGGTGTTCTTCTTCTAGAGACCCCACCAGCTCCTGGTTCTCTTTTTCTAGAGGTCTCAATGTCTCCTGGTGTTCTTCTTCTAGAGACTTCACTGGCTCCTGG
>NW_021913373.1:0-501 GCF_006229205.1 Suricata suricatta | reverse complement strand
TTGGTTTATCCGGATCTGCTCTCTCACCAGTCTAAGAAGTCCCTAGAAACAGGAATTGTGCCGGGTTCTACACATGTCCAAAGTGGAACTCATCATCTCCTGCTTCAAACGTGCTCCCGATGTGTGTCCCCAGACCAGTAAGTGGCACTCCCACCTACCCCACCCTGGGCTCCGCCCTCACCGCACCCCACAGGACCACCACATAACCGAGTAAGAATTCCTTTGTCCTTCATATCTTTCTCAGACCCACGCTTCCTGCCCGTGCTCATGGCCCTGTCCTCTGTCACCTGGAGCCTATAGGACCTACTGCTGTGTCTCTCCATCAGTAGTCTCATCTTCTCCAAAACCCCGAACAATCCCCCTGAAACACAAATGTAACCAGCTTGTTCCCCTGCTGGCTCTCCTTCATCTAAGGACAGAGTCCAGCTCCCCTCCAGGTCACATCAGGTCCAGCAGGTCTGACTCTTGCTGGCGGCTACAGCTTCCTCAGGGCCCAGGGCC
>NW_021913372.1:0-501 GCF_006229205.1 Suricata suricatta | reverse complement strand
TACCCAAAGGAATCTACACATTCATTGCAATCCCCATTAAAATTGCACCAACATTCTTCTCGAAGCTAGAACAAACTATCCGCAAATTCGTATAGAACCACAAACGACCCTGAAGAGCCAAAGTCATAGTGAAGAAGAAAACCAAAAAGGGAGGCATCACAATCCCAGACTTTAGCCTCTACCACAAAGCTGTCATCATGAAAACAGTATGGTATTGGCACAAAAACACATAGACCAATGAAATAGAAGAAAGACCCCAGAACTGGGCGCACAAATGAACGGCCTATTAATTTCTGACAAAACAGGAAAGAGTATCCGATGGAAAAAAAGACTGCCTCTTTAGCAGGTGGTGCTGGGAGAACTGGACAGCCACCTGCAGAAGAATGAAACTAGGCCCCTTTCTGACACCATACACAAAAATCAACTCAAGATGGCTGAAGGACCTGAATGTGAGACAGGAAACGATCAAATCCCTCGAGGAGAAAGTAGAAAACAACCTCC
>NW_021913371.1:0-501 GCF_006229205.1 Suricata suricatta | reverse complement strand
GGGGAAGGAGTCATAGTCTTCACGGTTGTAGAATGTTCAGCCTCTGTAGGTTCTGCAGTTATGGTAAGCCCCATGTCCACAGGACGAAATGGGATGGTGGGTGATGCTGGATGCTGACGTTGATCCTCACTTGGAGTTGGAACTGTCACTTCCTGCTGGAATGGGTATTCAACTCCAACCGCCTTACGTGGCTCTGGAGGCTGAGTTGGGGTCTCTTGCATGGTTGGAGAAGGTTCAACCTTTACATTGGATCCTGCAGTTATAGTAATTTCCAGGTCCATAGGTGGAACCGTGACTTCAGACAGGTTTGGACGCTGACTCTGAGTCTGTTCTGGATGTGCAAGTGTCACCTCAACGTCCTTTGGAGGAGGAGCTGTAGTCCTATTCATGGTTGTAGAATGTTCAGCCTCTGGAGTGGATTCTGGAGTGATGGTAAGCATCATGTCCAAAGGTTTAACTGTGACTTTAGTTAAGCTTGGATGTTGAACCTGAACCTGCTCT
>NW_021913370.1:0-501 GCF_006229205.1 Suricata suricatta | reverse complement strand
TGGGAGAAGTGGTGTGTGTGTCAGGGGCCGGGCGCCGGGCGGCCGCAGGGAGAGGGCCCGGCCGCTGGCTCTGCCTCCGTGCGGAGCCCGCTTCCCCGGGGCCGGCTTGGAACCAGGGTTACCCTGTACCCCCGGCTGAGGGACGACGGCTCTGGGGACTGGTGACCGCCAGCCAGGCTTCCTGTCCCGCGCAGCCTCCTGCGTCCCCAGCGCTGTTAGCGTCGGGAGGGCCTCCTCCTGGCTTACGTGCCACGCCTGGGGCCGCCGTGTCCGGGCGCCTGCGGGGCGCTCCCACGCGTCCATATTTGGTTACTGACCACGTCTCCGAGCACTAGTGGCAGGTCTTCCGGCCCGGCCCCGGGGACAGCCCCGCGGGGCCTGCCCCTCGCTCCTGCGCCTCCCGCGCAGCCGGCCTGTGAAGAGCGGCCGGCGAATCCAGGAGCCCCTTCTTTTCCTGTTTTTTAAACAAGCTTAATAAACGTACAGGGAGGAGCATCTACC
>NW_021913369.1:0-501 GCF_006229205.1 Suricata suricatta | reverse complement strand
GTGGCATGAACATGGTCTTATATCAATGGGACAAAGTTCAAATAATCACTGTAAATGTGCATTTTACTGAGACGAATCCATTGAGAATTAGCAGACTGATAAATAGGCCAGGACACGTCATTCTTCCCGAGAGGAAAGGGATATAATTGATTCAAACATTTTCTTTTAATTTTTTTAGCGCATCAGTACTGGTTTTCAGCTTTCCCCAGGTGTAACTGAGAAGTGAAAGTGAGGCATGTTTAAGGGCACAGGGTGAGGTTCAAAGCAGGTGCACAGGTGACACGGTCCCCACAACCAAGCTAACTGCATCTCCAACCCGCCGCCCGTTAACAGTTTCTCTCTGTCGTCTCTTCTGTGGTGAGAACACTTAGAATCTTCTCCCTCAGCGAGCTTCGAGTAGACCACGCAGGACCGTGTGCGTTAGTGAGCACGCTGGCCGTGGGCTAACCCGCGCCCGTTTCACAGGACGGGGGGTGGGTCACCCCTTCGCCCAGCATCTCC
>NW_021913368.1:0-501 GCF_006229205.1 Suricata suricatta | reverse complement strand
AGAAAGAAAAGAAAGAAAGAAAGAAAGAAAGAAAGAAAGAAAGAAAGAAAGAAAGAAAGGGAAGGGAAGGAAGGAAAGAAAGAAAGAATGAGAAAGAGAGAAAGAGGGAAAGAATGGAGGGGGAGGGAGGGAAGGAAGGACAAAGGAAAGAAAGAAAAAGGGAGGAAGGGAGGGAAACGGAGGAAGGGAAGGAGGAGAGGAAGGGAGGGAAGGAAGGAAGGAAGGGAAGGAAGGAAGGAAGGAAGGAAGGAAGGAAGGAAGGAAGGAAGGAAGGAAGGAAGGAAGAGAAGGAAGGAAGGAAGGAAGGAAGGAAGGAAGGAAGGAAGGAAGGAAGGAAGGAAGGAAGGAAGGAAAGAAAAAGAAGGGAGAAAAGAGGAGAAGAGAGAAAAGCAATTGGAGCTTAAACAGTTGGAATAAACTCTTGCCCATGTCTCGCTGAGACAAAGAGCAAACAGCTAAAATTTCCACTGTCAGAACACTTAGAATCTTCAATCGCTCTCA
>NW_021913367.1:0-501 GCF_006229205.1 Suricata suricatta | reverse complement strand
ACTCAACTTACACAGCCTCTCCTTCCTGACACTCCCTGACATCCTTTGATCTAAATGTTCTACTGACATTGGACACATACACCTGCTCCTCCTGCAACAATTCTGATGGACGCTTCTAAGCCTCTTCCCAATATTAAGTGACACTCATTGAACACTGAAGGTATTAAAGGGATTAAACCCACAACCAAGGAATATTAAATAAGGGTTTAATTATTCCAGGCACCAGCCCTTATAATCTCTCAATTCTTCCCATACCAAAACCGCACGGAAAAGGGCAGAGATTGCTGTACAGGACCTAAGAACAATAAATAATAGTTATACATTGTCACCCAGTGTGCCTAATCCTCATCCTTATACTCTATTTCCCTCAATAGAAAATTCTTCACAGTAATGGATTTCTGTAGTGCCTTTGTCAGTACACCAGTGGGTCCCAGAAAGCAAATTTTTATTTTCTTCCACTTGGGAAGAACAAAATACAGTACTTGGACAGTCATGCCACAC
>NW_021913366.1:0-1274 GCF_006229205.1 Suricata suricatta | reverse complement strand
CACAGACATTGCCGGGGACAAGGGACAAAATTAGCCAATAGTGAAAAACAGCTCATCATCCTGATATCCACGGTCTGCTTTCTAGCATCACCTTTCTGCTGTGCGGGCTTTTACCTGTATTATTAATTTGCTGCTGAAAGAGCTACCCAGTTATGACGGCCAACTCTAAACAACTTGTAAGGGCGATGGTACCCCCTGCTTCCTAACTTCCTCATGTCTGTCTTTCACTCTTTTTGTTCAACTGCACAAACTGGCCTAGCACCCCTTATGTGAATACGGTACCAGGTGTGATGGGGATGTAGATAAACAGGTCTGCCTGGGGCCCGAACTCCCTCACCTTATCCTTGCTCTCCTTCTTCTTCTTCTGTTTCTTTTTCCCTTGTGGAGAGATTACTTTGACACCTGTGCTTTTAGGGGATCTGCTTTTTCAAGATTATATTTCATGATTTGATAAAGAGTGCCTTAATATGTGCATGGATGGTCATTCAGAGCAGAAATCAATACAAATGGCTCAAAAAAATCTCAGCACCACATGGCAGAAGAAAGGAATCTCTATGGGAAATTCAAAGTCTTGCTTAAGGATATTAATTAATCTTAATATTTATCTATCAAGTAATGTGTTCTTATTTCGACATGTTGAATGTTTAGAACATAGCCACTCTAGTGATAAGCAGACATTTGGTTTAAACACAATCAAAATTAAATAATAAGCACTAGAGACTTATACATTAAGATGGCAATTTCTACTCACCTTTATGAGTACTTGCTTTGTTTCCTTTCCCCTGCTGACAAATTATTATACAATACTTTATGCATATTGAAGCTGAAAGCACTGATATGTTTCTGACAATCTGACAGACTAACAGGAAGAAAGGAAGATAAATGACATGGTGTAAGCTAGGAGCTTGTGATGAGAGACTTCTTCCATCTCCAAATATTTTAAGCAAATTCTATATTGTCTATAATCGTGGCTGCCTGTAAAGTTGTCATTCTCCTTATGTATAAATTGGCTGCATATTTTCTCAAACTGATGAACATGTACAAGTATAATTTGAATACAGAGTTGATTATTGGCTTTTTTTTTTATCCATGCAGGTGGCTTTGCAAAAAGGAAACTGCCAAATAAATGTGGACTTAGAAAGGAAGGCATCTACCCCAAAAGGATGTTCTGACAGCCACCCCAAGGCCAGCCAGTCCTACAGAAAATCCAATGAACTTCTAGCCTCTGCTTGGTACTCTCTGGTCACCCATGTTACCTCATGCGAGTCCAATGG
>NW_021913365.1:0-501 GCF_006229205.1 Suricata suricatta | reverse complement strand
GGCCCAGGAGGCCAAATATTGTTTGAGGGGTTATTTTGCCTACTGGGCCCCAACACTCCCCCTCCCCCTTCAGCCCTTGGCCCTGTATGTTTTCAGTATTCAAGAGTCTCTCATGATTTGCCTACCTCCCTCTCCCTGAATCTTTTTTCCCCTTCCCCTTCCCATGGTCCCCTGTTAGGTTTCTCCTGTTAGACCTATGAGTGAAAACATATGAAAGGACTTTTTTAAGCAGAAAAGTCTATAATTTGAGTAAGAAAATTGAAAGAGAAAGAATTTCACTTGTTAAAGCAAACATACAGTACAAGTGATAGATCAGTCACTTAAGAAACCACTATGAAGGTTAAAAGACAAAAGTAATAATATGTGATATCTACAGTAATTAGGTAAGGGATACACAAAATAAAAAGATGTAAACTATGATGTCAAACACATAAAACAAGGGGGGGCATAAAAAGTAGTGTTTTTAAAATATGTGAGAACTTCTCATATGAGGAATTTATG
>NW_021913364.1:0-501 GCF_006229205.1 Suricata suricatta | reverse complement strand
TGAGGCCAAGATGGAGGAGATCTCCTCTGTAGATGTCAACCAAATCAACTTCTGACAATATAGGACTGAATTCTATTTATGTGACAGAATTGTTCCCCCAGTAGTGGGGGAAAGGTAATCAGGAATATTTGCATTGAGTTGCATTTTCTTTATGACAAAAATCATGCTATATTTCTTGTTGGGATCTCAGCATTATTCTGTATATAACTTGCCATCTTCTCTGTATTACAGATGCTGGAGGCGAGGAAAACACTCATTCCAGACTCCGTTCCCCTGAAGGACTCTGATTTATATGGTACCAAAGAGAGGCTTTTGCACAAGATTTGGGAGAAGGTAAGTCATGACTGCTCTTCTGTGGCAGGCAGGTGTCTGGTCCCCTGAACATAGGCAAGAGGGGTTTGATGGAGGGCAGGTGTGTGTGCTTTGGTGGAGGGAAAGTGTAACATTTTACCAGTCATTTCTTATTTTCACTCAACTTGGTACCTCAGGTAGATAAGATCA
>NW_021913363.1:0-501 GCF_006229205.1 Suricata suricatta | reverse complement strand
TATTTTAGTGCTACCATGTATATGTGAACTATATAGTCTACAAATTTAAAATATTTACTCTCTGATCCTTTACAAAAAAAATAAATAAGTAAAAGCAGGAGCTTAGAAAGATGGTGATTAGGAAGACCCTGAGCTCTCCCTTAGATATCATCTACATTTAAGTAAATAAACTGAAGAGCAGTCTGAAGATTTGTAGGACACACTCAACAACCAAACACAGAGAAGAAGCTGAATCTGGAAGTTTAGAAAGGTTAGAAGGAAAGAGAGAGCTGCTAGCAGGAAGGAGGGCACTGTGCATGCAGAAGGCCGGAAAAACAGCCCCTCACACCAGGGAGCCCTGACATGGCTCATACCAGGGACACATGCCCATAACAGAGGGACTGAATGCCATGGGTTTGTATAACCAATGGGACTTAGAGACTAAAGTTTTAAAGGTCTGCTGACTTAGGACTAGGTGAGCCAGGTAGGTGAGAGAATGTAGGGTCACTGTCCTTAAATAGG
>NW_021913362.1:0-501 GCF_006229205.1 Suricata suricatta | reverse complement strand
ATTCTCTGTATCACTAACCCTTGACAACATGTACTATGAAGACTGATAGAATTTGACAGCTGTTACTAAATATGCTTAGAAACATAGAGTATTAGATCAGGAAGGGACTTTAGAGATTATCTAATCCAGTCCTATTCTTCTTTTTAATTTTTTATGAGAAAACAGATGCCCCATAGGGTTAAATGATGTACTGAGGCCCAAATCTCCTTAGCAACAGAATTGGTATCAGATGTCTAAGTCTAGTGTCTTTTGTTCTCAACTTAAGAAAATTGTAAGTTTGGGGGTGCCTGGGTGGCTCAGTCAGTAGAGCATCCAACCTTGGCTTAGGTCATGTTCTCATGGTTCATAGGTTCGAGCCCCGCATCAGGTTCTGTGCTGACCACTAGCTCAGAGCCTGGAGCCTGCTTCAGATTCTGTCTCTCTCTCTCTCTCTCTCTCTCTGCCCTTCCCCTATTTATGCTTTGTCTCTGTCTCTCAAAAATAAATAAATGTAAAAAAAAA
>NW_021913361.1:0-501 GCF_006229205.1 Suricata suricatta | reverse complement strand
GTTCTGAGTCATGAGTGCTTTATACATGGCAAAACAGGAAAAGAAGATTAAGAAATACAACCTTTGTGTTAGAAATTAAGTCACAGGGATGCAAAGTACAGTAATGGAATATCAATATATCAATAGTACTGTAATAACTTTGTATGATGACAGTAGGCACACTGATCATGATGAACATTCTGTAATGTATATCAATGTTGAATCACTGTTATACATGTGAAACTAATAAAATATTGACTATCAATATACTTCAATTGGAAATTAATTAATTTTTAAAATACCCAGAATTCCAGGGAAAAGATGAGATAACAGAAAATAGAAATAGTGGTGTCAACTTTGGTGTTTGCCTTTTAAAAGCCCTAGTCTCTAAGAGAGCAGAAAGGAGTTCAAGTATATGGACAAATCTATAGTAAAATATTTGGTTGGTAAAAGTGAGTCTTCTCACTCCAGAGAACAGAAAAGACTTCACGGAGTGAGAAGGAAAGATAAGAGCTGTGATGA
>NW_021913360.1:0-501 GCF_006229205.1 Suricata suricatta | reverse complement strand
CTGGGTGCACTCTCTTATCTTTCTGAGGAGCCTGGCTAGAGGTTTATCAATTTTGTTTATTTTTTTCAAAGAACCAACTCTTGGTTTCATTGATCTGCTCGACTGTCCTTTTGGATTCTATATTGTTTATTTCTGCCCTGATCTTTATGATTTCTTTTCTTCTGCTGGGTTAGGGGTGCTCTTGCTCTTCCCCTTCTAGTTCCAGTAGGTGCTCTGTTAGACTTTGAATTTGCGCTTTTTGTAGTTTGTTGAAATAGGCCTGGATTGCAATATACTTTCCTCTTAGGACTGCCTTTGCTGCGTCCCAGAGTTTTTGGATTGTTGTATTACGTTTTCATGGGTTTCCATATATTTTGTAATTTCTTCTCTAATTGCCTGATTAGCCCAATCATTCTTGAGTAGGGAGGTTTTTAACCTCCACATCTTTTGAGGCTTTCTAGACATTTTCCTGTGACTGATTGCAAGTTTCATAGCATTGTGATCTGAAAGTGTGCATGGTAT
>NW_021913359.1:0-501 GCF_006229205.1 Suricata suricatta | reverse complement strand
CAATAAGACAAGTTCCTGGAGGAGGCGGCTGGTGGAGAGTAGGCAGCATATGGGGAAGGTTAATTTTGCTACGGGCAGGGCTTCGTCCATCACAGGCTTTGAAAGGCCATTTGGAGCAGGGGCACCTGGGTGGCTCAGTTGGTTGAGCATCTGACTTCCGCTCAGGTCACGATCTCACGGTTCGTGAGTTCGAGCCCCGTGTCGGGCTCTGTGCTGACGGCTCAGAGTCTGGAGCTGCTTCCGATTCTGTGTCTCCCTCTCTCTCTGCCCCTCCCCCACTTGCACTCGACTCTCTCTCATGTTCTCTTAAAAAATAAGTAAACATTAAAAACATTTTTTTAAGCCATTTGAAGCAGAGGTGCCGTCTAAGACCTTTTCTGGCTGAGAGGGAAGAAATCCCTTCCCCCCACCTCCCTTGTCCTCACGGGGACTATCCCACTGCCTTCCCGCCCTAAGCTGGCCCCTCTCCAGCCGCCCCTCCCCCAGTCCTCCAGATGCACG
>NW_021913358.1:0-501 GCF_006229205.1 Suricata suricatta | reverse complement strand
AGAGAGAGAGAGTGAAAGAGAGAATACATGGGGGAGAGGAAAAGAGAGAGAGAATCCCAAGCAGGCTCCTCACTGTCAGCACAGAGCCCAACATGGGGCTCGAAATCACTAACTGTGAGATCACGTCCTGAACCAAAATCAAGAGTCAGATGCTTAATTGACTAAACCACCCAGGTGCTCCTAAAGTAATTTCTGAATAAGTAACATACTAGTATAATATGAAATTCAGAAAGGAACGGTATGCCTCTCCTCTAACTCCTCTCTCCTAATCTCTTTCTAGTGACTGCCTCTATACAGTCTGTTCATCAACACGTACACTATACATGGTTTTTCTTTTTCCACAAATGGTAGCAAACACAGGTCTTAGACTTTACTTTTTTCATTTAACAGTAAGTCAGGGCGCCTGGGTGGCTCAGTTGGTTAAGTGTCCGGCTTCGGCTCAGGTCATGATCTCACGGTTCATGGGTTCGAGCCTTGCGTTGGGCTCTGTGCTGACAGCTC
>NW_021913357.1:0-501 GCF_006229205.1 Suricata suricatta | reverse complement strand
AAGTTACAGTGACAAAGACAAAATGGTATCACAAAAATAAAAGACAAACATCAATGGAATGCAATGGAAGTTCCAGAAATAGACTCACACAAATTTAGGCAACTGATCTTTGAAAGGAGCAGAGGCAATGCAATACAGCAAAGATAGTCTTTATAACAAATACTACTTAAACAATTGGACATTCACATGCAGAAAGAAAGAAAGAAAGAAAGAAAGAAAGAAAGAAAGAAAGAAAGAACGAACGAACAAGGAAGAGAAAGAAAAGAAAAGTAAAAGGAGTCTACACATACCTTACACTTTTTACAAAATTTAATTTATAATGGATCACAGACTTACTATGACGGCAAAAATGGAAATCTTTTAGAAGATAACATAGGAAAATCTAGATGACCTTGTGTGTTGCAATGACATTATCAATATTATGTTTTTTTTAAGTACGCTTCATGCCCAATGCAGGGCCCAACACAGAGCTTGAAGTCACTATCCTGAGATCAAAATCTT
>NW_021913356.1:0-501 GCF_006229205.1 Suricata suricatta | reverse complement strand
GCACCATTTTTCGAACCGAGAAGGACATTACGTTCATCTGCGAGAGCGGAAGGAGAAAATGTGAACTCCAGAAAGAATAGAACGTCAAGGATACCTGAGTGAGTGGGAGCGAACGGGGGAGATCCGAGGACGGGCCAGCCCAGGACGGGCAGGGGAGGTAAGATCCCCAGCCCAACGTGGCGCAAGTGCGGGGCGCCCGGGAGACAAAGGGAAGCGACAGAGTCGGATCGCGCTCATAGAACTGTCTCTGGGGAAGAGGTATAGAACGCTTGGCTGCGCTTGGAGACAGAAACCCACTCCATAGATAACTGCTGGGCAGCCGGAATCCCGAACCGGGGTGGTGCAAGAGAAGGAACAGCTTCCAGCCCTAAGCCATCTCGGCGGGGAATCAGGCCCCTGTGGCGGCGAGAAGCGGCTGCGCTGGGGAGGCGCGCTCAGTGGAGGGAAGCGGCCCGAGCGGCGACTGCGCCAGGCGCGAGCAATTCGAACTTGGTTTTGGGA
>NW_021913355.1:0-1274 GCF_006229205.1 Suricata suricatta | reverse complement strand
GGAGAGGCAGGGAACCATACTTGATACAGTAAACTGTGTCATTTGGTCACAAGTCTGCCTTTCCTCCCTGCACTGACCATTGGGAGGGAAGCATAGTTCTTTGCCTCAGTGACTTTCATTTTGGCCCGAGACTTGCCGGCCAATGTAACAGGAGGCAGCACTGGTCACACTCAGCCGGGGCTTCAGTACCTTGTATTGTGTGGCTCTTCCTCTGGCCCTCCTGCCTTCGCAGTGAGGAGGGGATGCCCTGGAGAGCTGCTGCTCCTTCGTCCTGGGTCCCAGAGGGAGGAATGTGGAGCAAAGCTAAACCCAACCAACATTTTAAGCAGAACTATCACAGCTGACCTGCAGCCTCATGAGTGAGAAATAAAGGCTTATTGTAAGCCACTGAAATTTTGGGGGGGGTTGTTTATTATGCAGCATTATTATGAAAATAGCTTTCTTTTTGTTTGTTTCCCCAATTTTTCCAGAATACTAGAAATGTTAATAATGTCAACAAAATCATATAGCATCTGCTGTAACAATGTACCTCAAGCCCAGAAAGGAAAATGCAGTACAAAATAATTCAGGGTCCTACCTCAACAGTCCTCAGAGTCTCATTCTAAAAGAGGGAATATGCTTATTACATTGCATTATATTATAACCTCTGATGACTTAAAATAAAACAAAATACTTACTTGCAGTTTGAACTTCTTGAAAATGATAGTATTTTTGAAAACTTCATTATGGCCACTGTGTCCAATAATATTTTAACAAGTATAGAACCACTGTGTACTTCTACACAGAAAACTGAAGACATAGATTGAGATAAGGCAGTTATAACATAGCACAAATGTTATCTTTGCTCTTTACAGTGAACGATCTAACGCAGACTGAAATACAGAAAGCACTGGAAAAAGATGTAACTGAAGAAGAAAGCAAAATAAGACCCCTGGCATTAAGAATGGAGGCAGGATATCGTGCCAGTAATTAAAGTGTGAAAAAATGACTTTTTATGAGCAGGAGAGGTACCGCAGGGAAAAGGACTTTCATTTGTCCTCTTCATGCACCATAAGAGACAAAAAGCCTGACACAGAAATCATTGCAGGTGAAGTACAAGTAAGACTTTCTGCCAGGTGGCTGTAAACAACTCTCAGAACCATAAGAGTCAGACACGGAGTTTTCTCCACAAAATATAGGAGATGTTTTTTGCTGTGCCACAGGTAAACAATGTATATACTAATGCCAGGGAGGGTAGGAAGATATTTACTAACAGATGCCAAAGAATAGAGAAT
>NW_021913354.1:0-501 GCF_006229205.1 Suricata suricatta | reverse complement strand
TCATCACCAGTAAACAAAACTTACAAGAAATCCGATGGGGGATTCTATGAGAGAAGTGTTGCCAGGAATACAAGGTACCAGAGACAACACTAGAAGCATGAACCCTACAGAGAACACAATGACTCTAAACCCATATTTTTCAATAGCTGAATATAAATGGACTATATGCTCCAATCAAATGACACAGGGTAGCAGAATGGATAAAAAAAAATCCACCTATTTGTTGCCTACAAGAGACTCATTTTAGACCTAAAGACACTTTCAGATTGAAAGTAAGGGCATAGAGAAATATCTGTCATGCGACAGGAAGTCGAAAACTAGAGTAGCCATACTTATAGTGGACAAACTTCACTTTAAAGTAAAGGCAGTAAGAAGAGATGAAAAAGGGCAGTATAGAATAAGTACAGGGTCCATCCATCAGGAAGAGCTAACAATTATAAATGGCTATGCACCAAATTCGGAGCACCCAAATACATAAAACAATTCATCACAAACAGAAAA
>NW_021913353.1:0-501 GCF_006229205.1 Suricata suricatta | reverse complement strand
ACGCACCGAAAGTAGAGTGTGAACAAAATGGAGCAACACGTCTTCTCATGCCCTTGGCATTATACAGGGAGTGTACAACAATGAACAGTAAGTTCTGATGGTGTGGACAGTGTCTGATTTTGGCGATAGATGCACTGGAGAGAAATAAAGCGGAGAGGGATGGAGTTGCAATTTATAGTAAGGGAGTGAATGAAAGAACGATCCCAGAGCAGGTCGTATTTGTGCAAAGATGGGAAGTAGACAGGTACTATGTGGACATCTGGATGTTCCAGACAGAGACGGTGCCCGGGGCCCTAAGTGGGAGGGTGTCTGGCGAATCTGCATATGCTATCGCAGCACCGGAGCAGAAGAAGGCTGTGGTCAGGGCTTACAAACATGCTGCTTGGAACCCATTGTGAGGATGCAGGCTTTCCTCTAAGGGAGAAAGGAAGCCACTTGGCAGGTTCTGAGAAAGGAGTAACATGATTAGACTGACTTTTTTTTTTCTTGAGGTATAATTGA
>NW_021913352.1:0-501 GCF_006229205.1 Suricata suricatta | reverse complement strand
AAAAAAAATTAAAGGATGATATAAAAAGACTAGGTAAGTCATCAGAGAAAACTTTCTGGGGATATTGACTTAAACAAAAATATGAAAGACAAGAAGAAAGCAACCATTTAAAAAAATCATGAAGAAAAGAAAGCTATTATCAAGGCTCTAAACTGGGAAGGACTTGGTATTTTTGAGAAATAGAAGAAACACTAGCAGGCCTGGAGCAAGATGGCAAGAGAAGGAGGATGGATAAAGATAAAGTCAAGGTTGCACAGTTTTGGTATGCTTATCAGATTTCTAAATAGAAATCTCATTAAGTGTCTGACAGTCAAGCATAAATTTTAAGTGATTTCTTTGGAAAGAGATTTTTTACTGAATATGACATTCATGGTAGGAAGGAATTCAAAATTATAGCTTTAGCTTTGAGTTATGGTGCAGAAGAGTATGTAAAACAGGCCTATATGTTAATTTCTATTTAATGATGGATCATCTTGCAAGTTCTGCTGTACTAAATCCACA
>NW_021913351.1:0-501 GCF_006229205.1 Suricata suricatta | reverse complement strand
GGCACAGGGCTGGAAGCTGTTTTCTCCCTTTTGCCACCAGGGTTTGGGATTTGGGCTACCAGTAGTAATATATGGAGTGAGAGTTTTTCTCTTTGAGTGAAGTTAAACGTTCTTTCTCTCTTCTCCAGAGTCACTACTATAAGCGTGTTCACTTTCTCTGTCTCTTCCCTTTGTCCCTCAGACGACGCGTGCATGCACCATTGCCCCATGTTGGGCTGGGCTCCCGCCACCCATGACCATCTTGGGCTGCTGGCCCGTTTCCCAATCTCCCCAGTTCGCACTCACTCACTCAGGCATCTTAGAGGTTGTCTTCTTTCTGAGTCTGTATTTTCTCCTTCTGCTCTTTTTTTTTAAATTGTTTTTATTTATTTATTTATTTTTGAGAGACAGAGAGAGACAGCACGAGCAGGGGAGGGTCAGAGATAGAGGGAGATACAGAATCCAGAGCAGACTCTAGGCTCTGAGCTACCTGTCAACACAGAGCCTGATGTGGGGCTCGAA
>NW_021913350.1:0-501 GCF_006229205.1 Suricata suricatta | reverse complement strand
ATGAGGTTCCTTCAAAGGATGAATGAGATGTGTTTAAAAATGTGACACACTTTTAAGAGAAGCATTATTATGGCTCCTGGAGACGGGGCGGGGGGGGGGGGTTGGGCAGGAAGAATACAGTGAACATTGGATAAACCATTACCTGGGGTTTTAACAAAACAGCTCCGCGACCAGAAGGGAGGGGAGCCCATCGGGGCTTTGAGGGGCACAAGAAAGGATACAACACTGTGTTTCTTCTGCTTCCCAGTCTGCATGGTGTCACCAGCCAATTCCACACAATGCGTCCCTCGAGGACACGGAGGGGGTCTAGGGCTCTGGGCCCCATGGGTAATCAAGAGGGTGGATTTCTCCCCAAATATGGGAGAGAGGGGCTAAATTGGTTCACGTGAAGTAAATCCCCAGGAAAAGAAACAAGAAAAATGTGTACGGTGAGGGGCCTCGGGTCAGTATGCCGGGACCAGGCTGACTGCTTTCGGAAGCAGGACTTGGACATTTGCAGCA
>NW_021913349.1:0-501 GCF_006229205.1 Suricata suricatta | reverse complement strand
TTAATTTTCTTTTTTTTTTAAAGCACACAACTGTATTTTTTTTATAATAGTTTATTGTCAAATTGGTTTCCATATAACACCCAGTGGTTCTCTCCAAAAGTGACCCCCTCCATTACCATCACCCGCTTCTCCCTACTCCCTCCCCTGTCAGCCCTCTGTTCATTTTCAGTATTCAATAGTCTCTCATGATTTGTGTCCCTCGCTCTCCCCAACTCTCTTTTGCCCTTCCTCTCCCTATGGTCCTCTGTTAGGTTTGTCCTGTTAGACCTATGAATGCAAACATATGGTATCTGTCCTTCTCTGCCTGACTTATTTCGCTTAGCATGACACCTTCAAGGTCCATCCACTTTCCTACAAATGGCCAGATTTCATTCTTTCTCATTGCCACGTAGTACTCCATTGTGTATATATACCACATCTTCTTGATCCATTCATCAGGTGATGGACATTTAGGCTCTTTCCATGATTTGGCTATTGTAGAAAGTGCCGCTATGAACATTG
>NW_021913348.1:0-501 GCF_006229205.1 Suricata suricatta | reverse complement strand
TCCTTGGGTTCAGATACACCAGGGGTCTGTCACCTTTGACATTGTTGACTTTTGGGCTGAATCATTGTGGGAGCTGTTTTGTGCATCATAAGATAGTTAGCATCCTTGGCCTCTGCCAACTAGATGCCAGTAGAACCACCCCAGTTGTGACAACCAGGCATGTCTCTAGACATTGCCAGAGCTCCTTGGGGTGAGGAAACAGAAAAATTGTTTCTGGATGAGAACCACTGAACTAGAGCCAACCAGCATCTCTTACTTTTGGGGTTTGTGGTTGCTGGTATGCCACTTCCACCACGACTGCCCCCAGCTAATGTGAAAGCTGCTGTGTGTCAGGTCTGGGGACCAAGTACTGCCACAACTTATCTCTCGTTTTCCAGTAACACTATGAGACTAGGTAATACATCCAAGTTACATAATGAGGGGGAGGTGGATGTAGGATTTCAATGAAAGTTCCACGAATTTAAAGTGTATGCTCTTACCCACCAAAGTATATATTATGGT
>NW_021913347.1:0-501 GCF_006229205.1 Suricata suricatta | reverse complement strand
AAGCCCACAGCCAATATTATCCTCAATGGGGAAAAATTGAGAGCTTTCCCCCTGAGATCAGGAACACGACAGGGGTGTCCACTCTCACCACTGCTGTTTAACACAGTGTTGGAAGTCCTAGCATCAGCAATCAGACAACAAAAGGAGATAAAAGGCATCAGAATTGGCAAAGAAGAAGTCAAACTTTCACTTTTCGCAGATGACATGATACTCTACATGGAAAACCCAATTGACTCCACCGGAAGCCTTCTAGAACTGACTAGTGAATTCAGTAAAGTTGCAGGATACAAAATCAATGTACGGAAATCAGTTGCATTCCTATACACCAAAAATGAGGCAGCTGAAAGAGAAATTAAGAAACTGATCCCATTCACGATTGCACGAAGTTTATTTCTAAGTATTTTGTTCTTTTTGATACTACTGTAAATGATTGTTTTCTTATTTTCCTTTACAGATTTTTATTGTTACTGCATAGATGTGCAATGGCCTTTTGTATTGTTG
>NW_021913346.1:0-501 GCF_006229205.1 Suricata suricatta | reverse complement strand
TGACTTGGGCACAGGTGATAAACCAGCAGCATGCTTGTAATATCATGCAAACTCATTTCTAAGCCATGGCTATTATATTTCAATAGACTTAAATTGATTTGGTATCCTTTCTATAGGAAAAATGTTTAGTGATAACGGATTGGCTTTCTTAAGTCATCTATTCATTCATCTCCTATGTCCTAATAACAGGAGGAAACACTGTTGAGATCCATGGAAAGTCATTAAAACTGTGAATTTTGCTCTGTTCCCTGTACCTTGGAGCCCTTTGCAGAGATAGAACCTTGTACATTATTGACTTTTAATGTGTTTTCCCTTTCAAAAATTGATAAATATGTCTAAGTTAAAAGTTAAAAATCTGTGTAAAAAATAACACCATAAGTAAGACAGAAAGCAAAGTGATCCATTGGGGAAATCACAACACGTTTGCTAGGAATATGGAAAAACAGCTCTTATAAATCAATAAAACATCAAGCACACCAGTAAAGAAACAAAGGCAAGAAC
>NW_021913345.1:0-501 GCF_006229205.1 Suricata suricatta | reverse complement strand
CACACACACACACACACACACACACACACAGAGGTTTCTAAAAGTTGGCTTACTGGACCAAGGTATGAAATATTTAAAGATCTTGATACATATGGTCAAATGGCTCTGTATCTTTTGGGAGTAGGAGGCTGTGGTTCCAAGTATATTAGTAGGCAGCACCATTTCTTCAGAGTTGCCCGAAAGCTCAGAGATGAGCCAAAAAGAAGCTGTCTTCATAAGAAATCCTGGGACCTAGTCATTTATTCAAATAGGCCCCATGGGCTGGTGTGCCTGGAAGATAGCTTTTGAACATGATCCTGAGGGATCCTGTGAGGTCCACTCAAAAGAGAAACTAACAGAAGAAGACTCTAGTCCTGGTTGATGAACAAAGAAGTCAGTTAAGCACAATCATTTAAATTTAAAACTTAATAATATTCTTGGGCACGGGGGTGGCTCAGTTAGTTCAGCTTCTGACTACTGATTTTGGCTCAGGTCATGATCTCATGGTTCATGAGATCTAGC
>NW_021913344.1:0-1274 GCF_006229205.1 Suricata suricatta | reverse complement strand
GTATGTAAGAATAATGTTAGATTTATTTCACTACAGAAATTTACGAAAGACATATAAGGTTTTATTTTGATATTGAGGTAAAATTATTTTTCAAAATATTATCCAAATTATACATTTCATAAAATTGAAAGAGAAAAAGTAAGGAGAAGTTTAAAAGTATGTACATTCCATTAGTTAAAAACTACGTGGAAACAGTGGAGTAGTATGTGTGAGACCACAGCAAGTTGTTTCTGAAATACTTGGAAATAGGTTTCTCTGAGAGTTAAATCCCAAAATAGATCCGAGAAGGAAACGTGCAGCTCTGTTACGATACGTTAGTGCTCTCAGGGCATCAGAGTTTGCCTGAAACCCAGTTGGAGGCCTAAAAATGTGGGAACTTGGTTTTCAGTGGAAGAACGCACAAGAAAGAATTGCTAACTTCTACAGTGTCTATACGTTTTCCAAGGAAGAGGATTTGACGTCAAGGGCATTCTCTTGTTTGGTCTGCAGGACTGCTTTAGCCCTTCATGGATGTGGGCGCATCCAGTTCTACCATTTAACTGACTGCTGGGCCCCTCCGTTGGCTTGGGCAAACTGGAACAGGTACCCTTAAACTGAACTTGGTGGGGTTGCTGGCAGGAGCTGTGGGGCATGTATATTTTACTCTTCTTTCCTAAATATCATTACAACTCAATTTAAAATTTTTTGTTCTTTATGATATCTTAAGAGCATCTGTGACACATGCAACATAGCCTCTTTTTTAAGTGAGTTATGGTGGTGATCTTGACTGGTTGAGTTACTCCAAGCCCAGGGTCTCACCCAGCAATTATCTAATACTTTTACTCTCTGTGTACATTTCTGATGAAACCAGAAAATATTTCCCAGTCTGCTTGATAGTTGTATTTCCTGTGAATGAATGCACTGACATTCTGGTTTTGTATATGTTGGGGAAGGAGGGTTTTAGTTTCATTACCATCAGATAGCACATCCCAGGGTGATCACCTGGGGTACTGATGACCTGGCCTGAGCCAGCAGCAGACCCTAGAGGTTAGGGTCTTATCAGCTCAGGCAGTGGCAGCAGATGCCCCCCAAGTACTCACACACCCCTTCAATCATACAGATTTGTTACTAGGACTCACTTCCCAGCCAGAGATTTTATTTTCTAGCCCCTATTATATACTAGGCCTTTTGAAAGAATACAGTAAGAAGCAGTCACCTTTTATGCACCATTCAGAATTACAGGTCTTGGGAGGCACTCAAACTCAGATAATCATTCATTTAATCATTATTTTTTT
>NW_021913343.1:0-501 GCF_006229205.1 Suricata suricatta | reverse complement strand
GCCCCCATCACTGCCACCATGCACATTTCTGCTCCTCGGACGCCTCCCCCCACCACTGCTACGAGGCCCAGCCCAGGTCCCTCTGGGGTTCACACACACCCGGCAGCATCAGCAGGTGGAGGTCCTGAGCCCCGACATTCACAAGAACTCGTGTGCTTAGCTTCAGGCTTGCTGGTGGTTGTGAGCACCTCTGGCGGAGTCTTCCCAGCATCCTGCATCAGAGAAGGGCGTTCTGGGCCACAGCCCAGGGGGTAGGAGGGACATGGAGAAGTTAGTGGCTGGCTCTGTGTTGTGTTCTTTCCAAGTGGAGGCCGAGCAGGTCCCCACTCCCTCCTTGCCCCGTCTCGTGCTGCCAGCAGACAGGCTTGGCTCTGACGGGGCTCCCGAGTATGGGGGGTGTGGGGGCTGAGACTTGAGCTGTGCCCCAGCCATTATGCATGTCAGACACACACAGTGTTGAGGTGGCCCCCTGGGAGCCAGTTCCAAACTCACACCAGCCAG
>NW_021913342.1:0-501 GCF_006229205.1 Suricata suricatta | reverse complement strand
GAGGCAGGGCTTGAACTCATGAACCGTGAGATCGGGGCCTGAGCTGAAGTCGGACGCTCAACTGACTGAGCCCCCAGGCGCCCCAGGCTTTTTGTGAATACTGACAGCCCCTCTGGGAGTCTGAGAGTGGGCACAGATGCGGTCCTCACGCAGAACCCCTGAGACCGGGGGCGCTGACTCACGTCCAGCTCAGACCCAGCGCCTCCGTCATTTACAAACACCGACGGGCACCTGCCGCAGTGCCCCTTCAGGGCGGAGGGCAAGTCTGGTGGCTCTCACCATCAGAGGCACTGAGGGTGGAATCTGGTGGCCTGCACCAGTGACATCAGGTCCGAGCTCAGGTTTCAGGCTCAGATGGGTGGATGCCCTTGAGCTTGGACACCAGCCCTGCACATGCAACCGCATGGCCTGACCCAGCCTCGATCCTGAGCCACAGCCTCAGACTGCTTGCTGGCCAAGAGCAAGGAGGGTAAGCCGAAGTGACCCGGGCCTTGGAATTCC
>NW_021913341.1:0-501 GCF_006229205.1 Suricata suricatta | reverse complement strand
GAACAGTCCCCATTCCCCTTATTTATCAAGCATTGTTACATTGCTTCTATCTCAAACATCAAGATCTGGTGTCAGTTTTTAAATATTTTTCTAGCTCCTCCTAAACTCACCCTTCACACTGTATCTCGCTACGGATGACAGAGTTGATCAGACTTCTTGGCATAAACATAAGGAAAATGAACTGGTTTCAATGCCCTTCCTTATTACCTCCATTTCGCAGGTCAGGCTTGAGAAAACTGCCCTATCAGTATAGTCTGATAGCCCAAAAGCCTTCTTAAATCTTACAAAAGAGGAAAAGAGAATCATTCTATTTCTGCACTCCTCTCTCCCCATTTACCTAGAATAGCTCATTTATCCCATTCAATTCACTCTGGATGGGAGAGAATCATGTCATTATCAGTGTTTCACAAAAACGTTATCTAATAGATCTTGTGTTTTTGTTACCCATCCCTTAAGAACATATCAATAAAATAAAGTTGACCAGAGATACATATGCTCTGG
>NW_021913340.1:0-501 GCF_006229205.1 Suricata suricatta | reverse complement strand
AGGACATACAAAGTTTTGAGCCACATTGTTTTAGAGGAAGAATTTGAGAAATGGAGATGTGGGGTAGAAGGCTATTAAGAGGTTAGAGTAATATTCTGGAGATAATTTTAGACTAAGGAAAGACTTTTTTTTTAATAATAGTTTATTGTCAAATTGGTTTCCATATAACACCCAGTGCTTCTCCCCACAAGTGCCCCCCACCATTACCATCACCCCATCCTTCCCTCCCCCTCCCCCTTCAGTCCATGGTTCGTTTTCAGTATTCAGTAGTCTCCCTTGATCTGTGTCCCTTACTCTCCCCCGCTCTCTTTCCCGCTTCCTCTCCCCATGGTCCCCTGCCTGGTCTCTCCTGTTAGACCTATGAATGAAACATATGGTATCTATCCTTCTCTGCCTGACTTATTTCGCTTAGCATGACACCCTCAAGGTACATCCACTTTGCTACAAATGGCCATATTTCATTCTTCGTCATTGCCATGTAGTACTCCATTGTATATATAC
>NW_021913339.1:0-501 GCF_006229205.1 Suricata suricatta | reverse complement strand
TAACCAGTGTTAATTCTTGATCTGTTGGGTACAGAATTTCCTTACCCAAACTGTATTGCACCTTTTGTGGTTGCTTTTTGTAGCAAGAGAAATACAGAGATAAGACTACATATGGAAAACCATTTTTAAAATCAATTAGGGAAGGAGGAATAAATAACCAGAAGATACACAACCAACCATGATATTTACTATTTGGAGACAATTTACTCCTGTTATGATATGTACTGAGTGACAAGTGCTTACCAATTAGTGAGAAGACTTATGTTAAGTTTTTCTGCGCTTTTATAATTGGGTAATTAACATTGTATTTAAATGTAAGTTGCTTTCTGTAGGAATCAATGCAAGGCGTCTTTTTTATTTTCTAGAAGGATTCTATGGCATGACTGTAGATTTCTTTTACCCCCAAAACAATCAAGTTCTGGGCTACTTGCTGTGTTCTCTGGAAGTTTTTATATTTCTGATGTTAGATGGAAACTTAAAAGGATAAATGCATTTTTTTTT
>NW_021913338.1:0-501 GCF_006229205.1 Suricata suricatta | reverse complement strand
CACATTTTTAACACAGTGGACCACTCATCTTTTTCAAATAATTTTTCCTTGTCTTTTAAAAAATTTTTTTTAATGTTTTATTTTAATATTTGATACAGGGAGAGACAGAGCATGAGAGGGGGATGGGCAGAGAGAGAAGGAGACACAGAACCAGAAGTAGGCTCCAGGCTCTGAGCTAGCTGTCAGCACAGAGCCTGATGCGGGGCTCGAACCCATGAACGTGAGATCTGACCTGAGCTTAACTGAAACTGACTGAGCCACCCAGGCGCCCCTCCTTGTCTTTTATAAATTATATTTTCATATTTTTCTTCTATCTTCTTTCTCTGTATTTCTTGTCTCTTCTCTGTCTTTTCTTCCTCAAATAATAATTGAATACTGGAGTTCCTCAGGACTAGTTTCTGAGTACTTTTCTTCTTCCTTAATAGACTGTGTCTAATTAGGTGATTTTATCTGCTTTGAGAACTCCAAAATGAGAATGTATGCCAACTCCAAAGTATCAAT
>NW_021913337.1:0-501 GCF_006229205.1 Suricata suricatta | reverse complement strand
AAAGCAAATGTGGTACCACAGTGACTTAAACTTTTAGAATTTACACTGTGTTGAGAATAGAAACCACTCTGTAATGGTAATGGTACTGGACAGTTCTTTGCTATTATTTCAATAAACATATTTCAGTCCCATTTGCTCCATCCAGACATGGGGCTGGGACCCAAAAAAACAGTGCTCAGAAATGAATGAGGCAATTTCCTAGTCTTAGGGGAGATGGGAACATAACTGTGAGGTAATGTATTCTAGAGTAGGAGTCAGTACAGAAGTCTGAAGGGCCAGAAAGGAGAGAGTGGTCCTTTCTTTCTAGGGAAGGGACTTTAGAAAAGGAGGGGATGATGATTGACCTGGTTCATGAGAAGGAGAGCATTCCTGGCTGAGGGAGCTGCAAGAGAAAAGTGACAAAAGTCTGACATGGCTGGTGCTTTGGCCAGACTGGGAGATCTGGGTGTGACTGGAGCTTTGACTTCGAGATGTGCGACAGGAGGGAAAACATTGTCTAGA
>NW_021913336.1:0-501 GCF_006229205.1 Suricata suricatta | reverse complement strand
GATGTGATTAGATTATATGCTGATGTGGTGTGATTTCATGGATAACAAAAATGTAATTTGGGTCCCCCAAATTCCTTCCTGTTCAAAACTAAGTAAAATAAAACTGTATCATTAAAATTATGCTTTTAGTTAATAGTTTGGCCCATATTCAAATGCTAATATATTGTATATAATTTGAATTCATTCTAGGGTCTTGACCAGAACTTGGAGTCTCTTCTTTGGTTTTATAATAAGATTTTTTTCTTTGTTTTTGTTTTTGTATACATGTATTTACTCTCATGAGCAATGCTAAATCTTCCTTACACATTTCTCTATCATTCTTGTTTTCTTTCTACATTTCTCAATGTGCAAGCGATAATGTAGAACACAGGATTTTAAACAGAATTTTCTTGTATTTATGTTTATGAAGTGCTTTAATAAATTAACTTAAAACTTACACACATGATTTTTATGTTATCTTTTTTGTCTGTTTTGATTCCTTGGACTTATTCATTCCTCCTC
>NW_021913335.1:0-501 GCF_006229205.1 Suricata suricatta | reverse complement strand
AGAGCCTGCCTGGGATTCTCTCTCCCTCTCTCTCTCTCTCTGCCCCTCCCCGACTCACGCTATCTCTGTGTCCCTCAAAATAAATAAATAAACTTTAAAAATTAAAAACAAAGAAGATACCCCAGAAAGCCCTTTGCCCCTTCTGCAAGGACAGAGCGAGAAGGTCCCCTCCGCGAACCAGAAACGCAGGATCTCACCAGACACCCATCTGCGGCACCTTGGTCTCAGACCTCCCAGCCTCCAGAACCATGAGAAACAATTTTGAGTTTGGAATCCGCCTAGTCTGTGGTTAGGGCATCCCGAATAAGCAAAGACATCCTAATAGCCCAGAACGGTACGTGATTTGGAAATAGGTCCCCCGGTTAAGATGAGGTCATGATGGTGAGACCCTCATCCAATATGACCAGTGTCCTTATAAAAGGGGACGTGTGGACACGGACACACAGACAGGGAAGAACGACGTCAGGAGAGGCAAGGGCCCAGAGCCACAGGGTATCTGGG
>NW_021913334.1:0-501 GCF_006229205.1 Suricata suricatta | reverse complement strand
GGACAGTAGTAGTCTAAGGGAACCTTTGCAAAAGTCTTGCTTCCCCAGAAATGCCCACGTCAGGTCAAAAGGTCTGTACATTCTAGACTCAGAGCAGACTGTCATCACCTTGGACCACAGACTAAGAAGCAAGGAAGATCTCTCCTGTCTTCAAGGCCTGGCTCACCTTTTTGGTGGTGAAGACAGAAAATTAGGGATATCTATAAGAGCAACATGTACAGACATTTCTGAAACCAGTGTCTAGATTTTTGTAAACAACATTTGCTATGTTCCCAGTGTCTAGTATAAAGCTTGACATATTACAGGCTCTCAAATTAAAACTTGATTTTTTTAAATGACTGGACCGTTTTTGAGTTTTAGTGGCAATATTGCTTCCTGCCACTAGATGGTGATACTAAACCGCTCTGACATGCACACACTCAAACCGATTTTGATCTTTTCCCGTCTTCAAGCAGAAGGTATCCCTCTCATTTCTCAGCTTTCAAACCATCTCAACTTGGA
>NW_021913333.1:0-1274 GCF_006229205.1 Suricata suricatta | reverse complement strand
ATCTATGTATCCATCCATCCATCTATCCACCATTATCTATCTATCCATCCATTATCTATCTGTTTACCTATCATCTATCTATCCATCATCTCTTATCCATCCATCTAACCATGCATTCATCTATCTGTCCATTCATCTATTATCTTTCTATCTACCTAACTACCTACATATCATCTATCTATCCAATCACCCATCGGTCTATTCATCTATCTGTTATCTATCTATTTATCTATCATCTATCTATCCATCCATTCATCTGTCTGTCCATCCATTTATTATCTATCAATCTACCTACCTACCTATCATCTATCTATCCATTCATCAATCTATTCATCTATCTATTGTCTATCTATTTATCCTCTATCTTTTCAATTCTGTTTCTCTGGAGAATTCTCACTACCACACACATGATATAGCGGAGTCTAACTTAACTATTTTACACTAGACGTATGTCAACACACCTAATACTGAAGTAGGTTAAGAGTATTTTCTTCATTGTACACATGGGAAAACCAAGGGAGAGTATTAGTAACTTACCAGGACTACCTGACGGGTAACACATGGAGCCAGGATCTGATCAAACTCCAGAGCTCGCCCCTTCAGCCACAGTATGGTGCATGATCATGACAAAAGTCATCTAGAATATATAAATTGTATAGTTATATAGTTTAATTAACTGATATTTATTTTTGGACAAGTAGATCTTTATTTTTGGACAAGTTATCATAAACATCTTTATGTTTTCTTTATTGACTTTTTCTTTAGTAAATGTCCACCACATGGAATTGTTTGAATAAATGAATATCCTTTCAGGTGTTTCATGTATGTTCTCAAACGGAGCTTCAGAGAAGCCCATGAGAGTGACCTTCCCACAAGCAAGGCTGGAGAGTATCCATTTTCTGCTAAGCTTCCCTAACATTGGTTATTATAATGCACATTTACTTTTGTCAAATTCACAAATGGCAAACTCTCCTTAACTTGCGTTCTAATTGGGGCTCCTGAATGACTCAGTCGGTTGAGCGTCTGACTTTGGCTCGGGTCACGATCTCGCGATTTGTGAGTTCGAGCCCCGCGTCAGGCTCTGTGCTGGCAGCGCAGGGCCTGGAGCCTCCTTCAAATTCTGCGTCTCCCTCACTCTCTGCCCCTCCCCTGCTCATGCTCTGTCTCTCTCTGTCTCTCAGTAATAAATAAAAATGTTAAAAAATTTTTTAAAAAACCTTGTGCTCTAATTTACATTTTCTTGGGAACAAACAATAAACATGTTTTATACTTTG
>NW_021913332.1:0-501 GCF_006229205.1 Suricata suricatta | reverse complement strand
TGCTGTAAGAAATTATCGTAAACTTATCGCTTAAAACAACACAGCTTATTTTCGCACAGCTCTGGTCAGAAACCCTGAAATTCAGGGTGCTGGAAGAGCTGTCTTCTTCTGTGAAGGCTGTAAGGGGGGACCTGTTTTCTAGCCTCTTCTGGTTTCTAGAGGCTTCCAGCCTCCCTGGGCTCACTGCTCCATTCTCTGTCTGTTGAAGCCAGCAGTGCAGCACCTGCTAACGTCTCTCTCTCTCCTCTGCTTCTGCAGTTCTCTTTCTGGAACTCGCATCTTCCTGTCTTCCTCTTATGAAGACCCTGTGCGTAACTGAATTTTATGGCTTGAGGACAGACTGGCATACAGTTCAGGTTTTTAGGGAGGATAAATTTAACACAAAGACTCTCAACCTCTTTGGGGGTTTTGAATTTTGTGTGACTCAGGGGTCCAAGAAAAAGCAGAAGCATAAAGCTGCCTACCACTGTAGTGTTAATAAAACAGTATTAAAAAAAAAAA
>NW_021913331.1:0-501 GCF_006229205.1 Suricata suricatta | reverse complement strand
GGGAGGTGGTGGCTGAAGAGAAACAGCTGGAAAACAGTAGGTGTAAGGATTCTGTGGACTTCAGGCTCAGTATGAGTCAGCACGATGGTGTGGGTGCCAGAGCTGGGGTGGGGCGAGCCCTCAGGCCGCCTTTATGGGCATATTATCTGGAAGAGACTGCACTCACCTCGGGTCAGGCCACCCACATTTATCTCTGCAGATTGCTTCCAGAAGGGAGGCAGGCCTAAGCATGGGCCCCGTGGGTGCGGCAGGGGGCCCGGGAGGGATGGAAAGCCTGGAGGAGAGGCTGTCTTGTGGGACCGGACTGGAGCACTGAGAGCACCGATGAGGTGCAGAGCCCCGTGCCCACGCCCGTTCTGGGCTGAGGCCTCTGGGCGAGGGTCCGTGTGCCATCCAAGCCCCGGCCTCACTGCTGCAGGGTTCTGTCAGCGTGAGGACCCCCGTGTGCCGTTTTCTCTGCCCTGCAGAGTTTAGTTTTGATATGTGAACAGACTGCTAGGA
>NW_021913330.1:0-501 GCF_006229205.1 Suricata suricatta | reverse complement strand
TGTCCCACCCCTCAGCGCCCGCCAAGCAAGCTCATCTCCAGCTTCCCGTGGTCGTCAGTCTAACACAGAAGACCCCGTGCTTGTTTGGTCCACATGGAGGCTCCGCTGTAGGCACAGCCCCCAAAGAACAGAAAGAGGAGCCTTGAAGAGAGACCCGCGCCCCCGCCCACAGCCGTGTTACAGGCCCGGGAGGTGGGAGCACCAAGTGACCACCGAGGGGCCAACAAGACAAAGCGCGGTCTGTCCACGCGGTGGAATATGACGGTGCCCTGAGCACGGCCGGGCTGACCCCCGTGGCGCACGGGCCTTGAGAACGCCCCGCTCGGCAAAGGGAACCGACACGGAAGGACAAATAGGGGCGGATCCCTCTTGTACAGGGTCCGCGGCGGCGGCGATGGAAGAGACAGAAGGTGGCCGGTGGGCGCGGGGAGGCAGGGGACAGGGCTGGAGAGCCATGTTTCAAGGCACAGACTTTCAGCTGAGAAGGAAAATCCTGGAGAC
>NW_021913329.1:0-501 GCF_006229205.1 Suricata suricatta | reverse complement strand
TGTTTCAATACAACTTCAAGAAACAAACTCCTCTAGGTTTATGGTGTTGCTGCAACTGGAAGGGTATCCTTCTTTTATGAACTGATATATATACTAAGAATGAATCAGATGGGGAACCTCTATCAAAAGGGTAAGGCTGAGCCATGGTGCGTGGTCCTGAAGAAGATGGAGCTGGCCTTGGAATGCACTGTGTGGTGTCGTGATCTCTGGGGTGCAGTGGGAGAGAAATGTCCCCATCCCAGAGCACCTTGGAAAGAGGGTTTATTGCCTCCCCAACGACAGAAAACCATGCAAGTGCCAGTCAAAGGGCTTTCAGCCACAGTGTGGGGAGGCTCTTCTCCAGAGCAGGGGAGCGGATCCAGATCCAGACCATGCCGGATGTTATAAGCGATCAGGTTTTGAATCCCAGCTGAGTGCTATGGAGAAACTGCAGGAGATTTGTGGCTCAAGGCTAGCTGTCTGCCCTCTCAATTTTTTGAGCACTGCCTGAACGATGTGAGT
>NW_021913328.1:0-501 GCF_006229205.1 Suricata suricatta | reverse complement strand
TCTCTCTCTCAAAATAAATAAATAAACATTTAAAAAATGTTTACAAAAATATTTCAAAATTAGGGGTGAGTAGTAAGTATAGAGCACAGAACTATTTTCATGTAAACTAAGAGTAAGTTGCCAGTCTGTTACTCCCATCTTTAAGAATTTAGTTTGGGGGCGCCTGGGTGGCTCAGTCGGTAAAGCCTCCGGCTTCGGCTCAGGTCAGATCTCACGTTCGTGGGTTCGAGCCCCGCGTCGGGCTCTGTGCTGACGGCTAGCTCAGAGCCTGGAGCCTGCTTCCGGTTCTGTGTCTCCTTCTCTCTCTGCCCCTCCCCCTCTCATGCTCTGTATCTCTCTGTATTAAAAATAAATAAAACATTAAAAAAAATTAAAAAAAAAGAATTTAGTTTGTATTTCTTAGAACAAAGATGTTCTCCTATATAACCACAGTAAACCCTTTAAAATTAGAAAATTAGCATTTATCTATTCCTTTTTTTAATTTTTTTTTTTTTTTTTTTT
>NW_021913327.1:0-501 GCF_006229205.1 Suricata suricatta | reverse complement strand
GAACAGTCCCCATTCCCCTTATTTATCAAGCATTGTTACATTGCTTCTATCTCAAACATCAAGATCTGGTGTCAGTTTTTAAATATTTTTCTAGCTCCTCCTAAACTCACCCTTCACACTGTATCTCGCTACGGATGACAGAGTTGATCAGACTTCTTGGCATAAACATAAGGAAAATGAACTGGTTTCAATGCCGTTCCTTATTACCTCCATTTTGCAGGTCAGGCTTGAGAAAACTGCCCTATCAGTATAGTCTGATAGCCCAAAAGCCTTCTTAAATCTTACAAAAGAGGAAAAGAGAGTCATTCTATTTCTGCACTCCTCTCTCCCCATTTACCTAGAATAGCTCATTTATCCCATTCAATTCACTCTGGATGGGAGAGAATCATGTCATTATCAGTGTTTCACAAAAACGTTATCTAATAGATCTTGTGTTTTTGTTACCCATCCCTTAAGAACATATCAATAAAATAAAGTTGACCAGAGATACATATGCTCTGG
>NW_021913326.1:0-501 GCF_006229205.1 Suricata suricatta | reverse complement strand
GAGCATACATTTGCTCTGCAAAAGGAACAGACCAATGCTTGCATTAACAAAAAATACATTCAGAGGTAAACTTTTTACCTGAGCCTGACCTGAGAGCCAAGAGCTCGGTCTAAAAAGTTGACTCGCGGAAGTCACTCTTCATCATCTTGCTGGGATTGCTCTGCACTGCTCAAATTCTGTTTCCTCTATGAGATAAAGGTTCAAGCCTGGTTTGGTTTAGGGCCCATAACTGTCCAACCTGTCCCCTTGATCTAGAGGAATATAGTCGTTCTGGAAAACAGTGTGGAGGTTCCTCAAAAAATTAAAAATAGACCTACCCTACAACCCCCCAATTAGTCCATCATGTTTTGTCTCTCCCTTTGTTTTTATATTATTTTCCCTTCCCTTCCTTTTGTTCATCTGTTTTGTATCTTAAATACCTCATTTGAGTGAAGTCATACGATATTTGTCTTTCTCTGTCTAATTTCCCTTCGCATAACACCCTCCAGTTCCTACCATGTA
>NW_021913325.1:0-501 GCF_006229205.1 Suricata suricatta | reverse complement strand
TGTGTGTGTGTGTGTGTGTGTGTGTGTGTGTGTGTGTGTGTGTGTATTTCACTCTGAGGTGAAATCTCACAAGTGTGAGTGTGTCACTGGACAAAGTTCTTCAAAAAGTAAGATTATCATTGGGATAAGGAGGTCATCCACTAAAATGAGATTGAATTTCATAGAGATTGTTCTTTGGGAAAGTTGTCCGTTGAATAAAGTTGACCAAGTGGGTCATGGTCAAAGTTAACTTTCTTTTTTTTTTTCTTTTTTTTTTTTTTTCAAAGTTAACTTTCAAGTACATGATGTTGTGAGGCCAATTAGTTTCCACTATTCATCTAGCTAAATATCAAAGAAATAGTATTTTTTGAGCCAGTTGGCCATATCCTTGAGTCTCACCAACTGTTGTCCCTTCTCTCTAAGAAAGGATATTGCTGTCACATGTCTCATTGTCCTTGAACAGAGTCAGACTTGGGCCCTGGTTTGGGAGAAGCGGCCCAGATCTCCATGTTAAATGATGGA
>NW_021913324.1:0-501 GCF_006229205.1 Suricata suricatta | reverse complement strand
GACATCCTAACCATTGGTAACCTCCCTCCTGGGCCTCAGCCAGTCCGAGGAAGCCACCAATTCCAATAACCCTGGTGCTATACGCCATGGAGTGAAGCTCTTACATGTTAGGAGCCAGAGGAGACAAATCAGAAAAGGAAAGCGGAGGATTTTTTTCCTCTTCTTTATTTTGGTGGTGGGGGTGGTTATGTTTAAATGAAGCTGCTTTTACAACACCAAAGACTTAATCATCCATTTCCTATATAAAAGGTAGCTACTCTTTTGCATGGACCTCAAGTATACTGTAGTATAGAAGTGGAATTTAAGGAAAGGTATTAAGCAGGCTGTGTTGTAGCTTATGGGCAAGTAATAAATTGTATCATGTATCTTGAATGTATCATAGATAAGCTGCTATATAACGATTGCCACTTCAGGTAGCCGTGAAATTAGGTGATTAACTAGTTGTTACTTAACCTTCTAATTTCTGTATAAGTCTAATTACATGAAATAGAAGTTGGGGTT
>NW_021913323.1:0-501 GCF_006229205.1 Suricata suricatta | reverse complement strand
CCTGGATGGCTCAGTCGGTTAAGCGTCTGGCTTTGGCTCAGGTCATGATCTCACGGTTCCTGGGTTCAAGCTCCGTGTTGGGCTCTGTGCTGACAGCTAGCTCAGAGCCTGGAGCCTGCTTCAGAATCTGTATTTCCCTCTCTCTCTGACCCTCCCCTGCTCGCCCTGTCTCTCTGTGTCTCTCAAAAATAAAAACAAAAACAAAAATTTAAAAAATAAACAGTTTTCAAAATAGACATGACAAATGTCATACTGTGAAATTTCTCATACTTGTTTTACAGTTTAACATTATTTTTCTTCTCCATCATATATTGGGGGTGTGAAATACCATCATCTTTTCAGATTTGGAGACTCTGAAAGCTATAATGTTTGAATTTTTATTTAAAGCTCAATGTGGAATCACATCTGACTTCAGCTCAGGTCATGATCTTGCAGTTTGTGATTTGAGCCTCGTGTCAGGCTCTGTGCTAACAGCTCAGAGCCTGAAGCCTGCTTTGGATT
>NW_021913322.1:0-1274 GCF_006229205.1 Suricata suricatta | reverse complement strand
CTGACACTTACTAGCTGTGTATCTTGGACCAATCACTTACCTCCTCTGGGCTGCTACAAAAGGGGACAATAATAGAATCTACGTCGGAGTGTTTACATCACAATTTAAAAAAATTTAGGTGTCTGACACATAGTTAGCACTATATTAATGCTAGCTTTGGTTGTCTTTAAGATGAAATTAAATAGCTAGGTTTTTTTTTAACAGTGGTTTATTACTGTGTACAAGGGACAATTTTTCAAGAAGTCTTTCAAGAAGAGTGTGTCCTGTATATAGGAATTTTTATTATATTTAATACCTATTTTTATATGGAGACAAGGAAGCTTATGGTTAAAAGTCCAGGCTCTGGAGTCAGACACCTTGGTTCATATTCTAGCCTCATGACTTACCTGTTGTGTGACTTTAGACAAGTTACTTAACCTTGGATCTCAATCTTCCCACACGTGATAAAAGGATAATGGTAGTACCCAACTTAAAAAATTGTTGTGGAAAACGACAATATTTATAATGTACTTATTGACCTAGCATTCATTATATATTTATTAAAGAAAATAAATACATAAAACTGGAGTGGAATGGCTGGGGCCTTTGGTAACTCTACATTTAACCTTTGGAAAAACTGCAAGATATTTTCCAAAGCAGGTGAAATATTTTACATTCCCACCAGCAGTTTATGAGGGTTCCAATTTCCCGATGTCTTTACCAACACTTATTCGTGTCTGTCTGTTTTCTTAGAGCCATCTCAGTGGATGTGAATTGGTATCTCATTGTGCTGTTGACCTGCATTTCCCTGAAGTCGAATGATGTTAGGCATTTTTCATATGTTGATTGGCCATTTGTATATCTTCTTGGAGATATGTGTACTCAGATCCTTGTGCACGATTTAGCTGAGTTAGTTACTTGTCCTTTTATTATTGAATTATGAGTTTTTATATTTTCGAGGTGCAAGCCCCTTATCAGATATGTGATCTGCAACTATTTTCTTCCAGTCAATGAGTTGACTTTTCACTTTCTTGATTGCATCCTTTGAAGCACAAAAGTTTTTACTTTTGAAAAAGTCTAATTAATCCACTTTTGTTGTTGCTCTCATGCTTTCGGTATCATATCTAAGAAGTGTTTGCCCGACCCAAATCATGAGGACTTACTCCACTATTTTCTTCTAAGCGTTTTTAATTTTAGCTCTTATGTTTAAGTTAATGATGTCTTTTGAATTAGTTTTTGTATATGGTGTGAGGTAGTAGTCTAATTCCTTTTTTTTTTTTTTTTTTTTTTTTTTT
>NW_021913321.1:0-2558 GCF_006229205.1 Suricata suricatta | reverse complement strand
GGGGGGACTCCTGCTCAGCCTCGGGCCCGCCTGCCTCTGGGCCCTGCTGTGAGTGCCCGGCTGGCAGGGAAAGCAGGGCGCCGTGCGGGGCGCTTCCATGCCGCCTGTGCTGGGGCAAGTGTGCGGGCTCACCTGCGCATGCGTACATCTGCACCCGCACGCCTACACGCACCGGCATTCACACACACACACCCGCACGCACACATGCACACGCTTGAACAGGCTCCCCTGCGCCCTCCCCCCAACGTGCAAGCCAGCCCCGTTTTGCAAACACCATCAATTGACCACTGACCCAGGATGCAGGGGCTGGTAATCCCCAACTGGGCGGGGGGCCCTAGGAAAGCGGAGCCCGCAGCACAGCCCGGGGTCCCTCCAACGGGGTGCCAGCGACGGAGGGAGAATAAACGCTTTCTACACCCAGGTGTTCTTCGCTTGCCATTGGACCCGGCAGGGCAGGGCGGGGGCTGGTGTGGCCTGCCCGGGAGGGGGCTCAGCTTCCGCGTGGTTCTCCCTGAGCCGGGCGAGCCCCTGTGGCCCGAGGGACTATGACCCGGGTCAGCTCTGCGCGGCCGGGTCCCTCCCAGGGGTCATCCGCCCAGGGCGTCCGGTGGCCGGTGGCCCCGGCGCATCCTCAGCAGAGCCAGGGGCTGGTTCCCTCCTTCACACTTTCTTCAACTGTGAGCTCCTGTCCCCCAGGGTGACCCCAAAGCTAAGAGGCTCCCCAACCCACAGGACACCGCTCCTCCCGGGGGGTGGAGTAGCCAGAGCTGTATCTCCTTCCTGGTCCCCGGGCGCATCTTCCAGGGAGAGAAGCCCCTCCCTGCCCTCATTACCGCTGTGCCCACCCCACACCCCGACCCGGGCCCGCACACCCCCTGAGTGTGGCTCGGGGGCTGCTCGGGTTGTCAGGGTGGGGTGCGCAGGGCCTCAGAAACCAGAGCAGGCCCCTCCCTTCATAGACAGAGAAACTGAGGCGCAGGGAGCCCCAGCCAGACCGCGGCAAAGACGAAGTCACAGAAGCGCTGCCCTGGCCCAACGTCACGTGGTTCGCAATGAGGTCTGCGCCTCCGCGGAGCGGGGCGGACGGAGCTGCTTCTTTGTTGGGTCCTTCCGCTACTGAGCTGGAAAGCCTGGTGACCGAGCCTCAGCCCCAAGCCGAGGGTTGGCTCCTCTCCAGGCCGCGGGCGCTGGGGAAGACGCAGGGCCTGGGGAAGGCGGCATGAGCCCCGCAGGGACAGGTGCACGGGTCCCGGGGAAGACGCAGGGCCTGGGGAAGGCGCCTGCCGGAAGCCGAGCCTCATCACCCACCTGATGCCACAGCCCAGGGGGTTGACCAGAGGAGACCACCGAGTGGTTCTCTAGAATCGAATCTACTGATGTTCTACTTCTAATCAGTCAGCTTAAATTTTTCTTACTGGGCCTTTCCCTGCAACTCAGCAGTCAGTTAATCATTACGTGCGCTTGAAAGAACAGCCACCCGTGTAGAGGCCTAGGGGGGCGGTTGGTTCCCAAGAGCAAAGTCACGCTCCAGCTCCTCTAAAGAATAGGCTCTACCTGTTTCAGCTAAAACATTCGGAATAAAAAATCTAAAAAATAACTAACCCATAGCTCAGCAGGCAAGCAGTAGTCATATTAAAGATAAATTCTTTGAAGTAAAAGAGCAGAAACACAAGGAAATAATCAGAAAGTTTTCTCTCGGATGAATTCCCGGAGAAATTTCTGAGAGCAAAACCAAAAGCTGGATGCAAACATACAGGAAGTAGAAAGCATTAAGCAGCTTGCTGGGAATCAATAAACCGTCCAGATTGCTTCACCTGAGCCGTCTGGGTGCGCTCCTTCCCGCCGACGCCAGCCCTCCTCCGGGCACCCCTGGACTGCGGGGCGGGACTCCAGACGCAGGCGCTGGGGAAGAGGGTATCAGCCCCTCAGGGACAGGTCCTGGGGGCAAGGCAGGGCCTCTGAGGTCTGGAAATCTGAAGGCTCTTCCCCAACGCCCCTCCTTCCAGCTGCCCTCCAGCCCCACCTCCCAAGGTGCCACCCGCTCCCCCAGCCTCCAGGCAGCCAGGCCAGGCCTCTCCCCCAAGGTCATACACCTAGGGCCCCTGGAGGCCTATTCGCGGGAGCGGGGTGAGCACCCTCCGCAGAGGCAGGGGCAGGTTGAGGGGGGGCCTGGGCAGAGTCCTCCCTCCTCACCCCAGCAGCCACACACCCTGATGAGGGCGTGTATGCGGGCAGGGCTGCTCTGCGGGCAGAGGAGTTAGAAGAACCAGGGCTGGTGGGCCTGTCTCCAGCCCGGGGACGTCGCCACGCTGTCCCCGGGTGACCTGGGGACCCACTTCCCTGGCCTGCCCCGGGGACCTCTCTCTGGCGACCAGGGCCCTGGGCGCACGCTGGGTCCCCTGCCCCTGCGGCAGCCACGGCCAGAGCCGCTCGGCCGTGTGTCCCTGCCGCCTGACTCCCTTGGGCTTTGGAACAGGTCCCTCGTGAGAACCGGTGCTGATGATGGAAAGTGTGTCGGGTCGTGTCTTTTCTTTCTCATCGCCGCCCCCGAGTCCAGG
>NW_021913320.1:0-501 GCF_006229205.1 Suricata suricatta | reverse complement strand
TAGGATAGGACCAAACTACAGCTCTGCGGTAATGGAAAGACAAACCAGAAAGTAAGTGAACCAGGAAGCTGAGCATCTAGAAGCTCATATAAATGCTTTGTTTTAGTTAATATACTCTCAGAAGAACAAAGAATGCCTGAAATTCAATAAAAACAAAAAACAGACAACCTAATTAAAAAATGGGCAAAGGACTTGAACAGACATTTCTCCAACAAAGAAGACCTACCAATGGCTAATAAGCACATGAAAAGATGTTCAATGTCACTAATCATTAGAGAAATACAAATCAAAATTAAAGCAAGGTGCTACTTCACGACCACTGGACTGGCTGTTGTGAAAAAGAGAAACAGAAATATGTGTTGGCAAGGATGTGGAGAAACTGGAACCCTTGTCACTCTTGGTGGGAATGTAAAATGGTGCAACTGCTGTGAAAAGCAGTATGGCTATTTCTCAGTAAATTACAAAATAGAATTTCCAGATGAGACAGCATCGTACTGCTCG
>NW_021913319.1:0-501 GCF_006229205.1 Suricata suricatta | reverse complement strand
ATACATACAGTCGCATATGCCGAATATTCTATCTTACTTTAATGTTAATTATTTTTATACCCACACGACTATTACTAACAATAAAATGACCTGTGAAAAAACTTAAGTTTTATATTAACTATGATTTATTTAGCCTCATAACTAGCTTAAATAGCCTTCAATTATTTAAAAATTATTTGAAAAAAATAAAAATAAAAAGTATTTGAAATAAGCCTACATTTCTTATAGATCTTAAGTTTTGTCTTCAACCTCCTTGTCAATAGTTAGTCTATTAAAAACATGAAAATAGGGGCGCCTGGGTGGCTCAGTTGGTTAAGCATCCAGCTTCGGCTTAGGTCATGATCTCATGGTTTGTGTGTTCAAGTCCTGAGTCAGGCTCTCTGCTGACAGCTAGCTTGGAGCCTGTAGCCTGTTTCAGATTCTATGTCTCCCTCTCTCTCTGACCCTCCCCTGCTCACGCTGCCTCTCCGTGTCTCTCAAAAATAGATACAAAACAGAAAA
>NW_021913318.1:0-501 GCF_006229205.1 Suricata suricatta | reverse complement strand
GTAGGAGCTCTTTATGTAGAGGGATTAGCCAAAGGACTGATCGCATCCGAGTTTTGTTACTATGTAATTTGAGACACATTATTTATAAACAAGACCCTAAAGGGATTATTTGACCTCATAAAGGAATTTCAGTTCAGCCTGGAGAAGTTTTTGGTAGATTTCCCAGGAGATTTTCATTAGTTTTTACAGATACTTAGTATCAGGAAAACATAAGGGTCAAGATAAATCACAAGCAAAGTTGTTCTTGGTTTGTTATTGCCTTGATAAAGGCAAGTGTATCTTCTAATGTACCTTTAAATTGGTTTTAATATTTTGTATAGTTTTTAACTTTTAATTTTGAAATAATATCAGATTAATCCGATTTACAAAGCTTCCATAAATTTTAACATCTCACACAACCATAGTACAATAATAATAATAATCAGGAAATTAAATCAATATACTACTAACCCATCACAAAATTTCACTCAAATATTTCCAAATTGAATTTGAATTTGGATT
>NW_021913317.1:0-501 GCF_006229205.1 Suricata suricatta | reverse complement strand
TAAATGAGTGAATATATTTAAAGTGCTTAGAAAAGCACCTCATACTCACTGCATGCTTTCCACTCAACTATTCTTATTATAGTGATTTTTCTCCATCTGTATTTCATGTCTTTCCCTCCATCTTCCCTTCTTCCAAATCCTTGAATTCCTTTTTTGTTCATATTCTCACAACTCCCAATATAGGTTTTAGCTATAACAATTTTACTCAAACCAGTTGTTCTCACTTTGGTTGCATGGTGGAATCACCCAGGGAGCATTAAAACATCTCAATGCCCCGCCTGGATCCCTGAACTAATAAAATTGGATCTCCAGGGAGTAGGGCTCAGATATTTGGATTTTATAAAATTCCTCAAAGATTTAAACAAGTTAGTATCACCTGGGGCAGTTTTTAAGCAGCAGTGGTAGTGGTACTCTACTTTGGGACATTCTGACTTAATCCAGATGGGACCAGAAATTGACATTAAAACAAAACCAAACTTTGAAATGAATAAAATCTATCAT
>NW_021913316.1:0-501 GCF_006229205.1 Suricata suricatta | reverse complement strand
AAGTCAAATGGCTACATACATATTGTGCCTTAGGTTATTAGTGCTTAATTATTTCATGGAAGGAAATATTAAAGAGACTTGCAGAAATCAACAGTAAGATGAATAGAGAAGCAGAATGAAAAATGAGCAAGGGATCCAGAAAGCTTGCTCACTGGAATCACCAACATCTGAGTAGACTAGTAATGAGATCTATTCTCTCTGGTGCCCTTTCGAATTTTTGCCCTATTTGGGAAATAATAAAACTTACGTAGTACTACATTACTTACAATGAAATAACATATGCAAAACCCCAATTACTTTCTTGGTCACCAAATAAGCACTCAATAAATGGTGGGTCTAATTAATATTGATGATGTATAAACTACTGAAAGAGAATAATACTGATTTTGGAAGAGCATTATTGAATTTATTCTTTTAAATATGTGATAATTCTATTGGTCTACAAATAATTTGGAGCTATTTAAGAAAACATTTCAAATTTGTTAATTAAACATATTTGAT
>NW_021913315.1:0-501 GCF_006229205.1 Suricata suricatta | reverse complement strand
CAAAAAAGAACATCTGAGCAGCACATGCATTATAGGAGATGATCTTGTCTCTTATAAGTAATCCAGCCATGACCTTGGGAGTGACAGCTGTAGAGTAACAAAGGTCCACCAGAGACAAATTACTGAGGAAAAAATACATGGGAGTGTGGAGACGAGAGTCCAACATAATCAACACCATTATCCCCAGGTTTCCAATGAGAGTGATGAGGTAGATGAGGGTGAACATGATAAAGAGGGGAACCTGAAGTTCTGGGTCACTGGTTAGTCCCAGCAAGATGAACTGTGTCACTTCTGTCCTGTTATCCATCAATGTTGGGAACCACAAACGCTGTGACAATGAGAAGAAATAAATGGGTGATGAACCGAGACTTATATTGAAAAGTGTACATGCAGTATGCGTTATTTCATTAGAGCAGTAACTTGTATTTCAAGATTCTCCAGATAAAATAATTAGCTTGCCAACAAAAGGCAGTGCATTAGTGCTGTATAAATTTGCGAACT
>NW_021913314.1:0-501 GCF_006229205.1 Suricata suricatta | reverse complement strand
ATGCACTTTCCCTTTGGCCTCATTGTTCTATCCTGAAGCATTGGCTTTAAGACTCCAAGACTTTAATTCCTACTTGTGAGCAACTCATAGGTTTAACTCACTTAACCCACCCACTTTCTGAAATGTCACCTCTTTCCCTGTTTCCCTTCCTTGCGCCAGTGACTCTCTGCATCAGCTGAAAAGTCCCTGCTTCATTCTTTATTCTGGTGACTTAGCTAATCTCTAGCTGGGTTACTTTCCGACCTCTTTGGGGTTGGGGTAGGATTTGGGGGAGAAAGGGAGAGAGAGATAAGGTCACAAACTCTTGGAAAATGACCAGAACTTCACATTCTTCCTGCACCTGCTGCAGAGTGTACTAGGATCAGAGAGGGCAAGGCAAGATGGGTGCCAATATGGGGATCTGGGAGACTTAGGGGTAAGAGACCCAGTTCTAATTTACAGGAAGAGATTGAGTTTTATGTAAATTAGTATGCTAGTTTGTCCTACAATAACACAGAGCCC
>NW_021913313.1:0-501 GCF_006229205.1 Suricata suricatta | reverse complement strand
GTGATGGATCCATGCTGAGAGAGCGAGGCCATCTTTGTAAAGTTTTTAGAGATGATGGTGAGACACATTATGAAGGGATAATGAAGCATTAGAAGTAATGTGTGTTTCCTTAATGCTGCCAAAGAGTGGGCAATATTGGTATATGTGATAGTGATGTTGCAGGATGAAAACATCAATAGGAGAATCAGAACAATAGAATAAAACTAAATGTGTCTAAATGTAAAAAAAACAAAACTGTTCAAGCCACCTGTGAGGGATAAGATGGATTGATGGATTTTGAGAACATTCGTGGTTGGTGAGGGCAGAGTGGAATCACAAATAGCTAGTGTGGGTTATTAGCTGTTAGTCTAAACCCAGGGAAGCAATCCGATGATGTTTTGGTAAATAAAGTGTGATCCTGAAGTAGTGGTGGATATCTGTTCATCTCAGACCAATACCACATAGGTGCATTTGCTTTTTAATTAGTAAATCCTCCAGAGTTTTACTTTGTGCCTAGGCATT
>NW_021913312.1:0-501 GCF_006229205.1 Suricata suricatta | reverse complement strand
ATGAAATTTAAGGCAGAAAACAGCAGGAGGAAGGTGGCATTTCTGGTCGCTAGTGCTGCTCAGAAATAAGTCTAAACCATTCATGGAAGAAATGGAGTTCTCTCCCTCTTTAAAACCATTTCCCGGGGCACCTGGGTGGCTCAGTCAATTAAGCCTCCGACTTCAGCTCAGGTCATGATCTCAGGTTCATGGGTTCCAGCCCAGCATTGGGCTCTGTGCTGACAGCTCAGAGCCTGGAGCCTGCTTCCGATTCTGTGTCTCTCTCTCTCTCTCTCTGCCCCTCCCTGCTCATGATCTGTCTCTCTCTGTCTCAAAAATAAATAAAAATATTAAAAAAATAAAAAAATATTCCTTTTGTAGTGATCTGTCCCTAAAAAAAGGTTATTTTTGCTGTGAACCTCAAATATCAAAGGCATTACCTAGATGCAAAAAGCCCATAAATATAGGGCCCAAATCACAGTGTAATTGGGTAGAGGAAAATTAGGGAGTGAGCCCCAATTC
>NW_021913311.1:0-501 GCF_006229205.1 Suricata suricatta | reverse complement strand
GAAAAGATGTGAGCTCTTTGTGTGCAATCTTTCATTTATGCATGTGAGAGGGTTTTCGTTTTTTTAATATTTTTACATTGTAGTGCTTGTTTGGCTTGTTGGTGGTGTTTGCTTATTTAATACATTCCGTCAAGGACAGAAATTACATGATGGGTTTTTTTGTTTTTTTGTTGTTTTTTCCCCCCTAGGAAGTGTGTCTTGGGTTTTTCCCTTACTATTTTCATTACTTTTTTTTTCCTCTTCTTTTTTTGGTGGTGGGGGTGGTTATGTTTAAATGAAGTTGATTTTACAACACCAAAGAATTAATCATCCATTTCCTATATAAAAGGTAGCTACTTTTTTGCATGGACCTCAAGTATATTGTAGTATAGAGGTGGAATTTAAGGAAAGGTATTAAGCAGGCTGTGTTTTAGCTTATGGGCAAGTAATAAATTGTATCATGTATCTTGAATATATCATAGATAAGCTGCTATATAATGATCGCCACTTCAGATAGCTGTG
>NW_021913310.1:0-1274 GCF_006229205.1 Suricata suricatta | reverse complement strand
AGTGTCATTGCAACTACTGTATTGTAAATGATGGAAAATAATTGCATATGTTAAAAAAATAAATTGTGTTATATTAAAAAAAAAAAGAACCTCAAAAAAAATTTCACAGGCCTATGTGTCTTTAGTCTTTTCACATACCTCCAGTCGCGCCCTGTCCACTTCCCTGTGAAGCCTGCATTCCAGTCATACTGAACTGCTTACAGTGCTAGGAACACCTCTGTGTTCTGTGCTTGAAATGCCCTTTCTTTCTTTGCTCTAATACTTCCTCTCAGTGTGCACACCCCACTTGTTTTTGGTAGAAATTCCAAATTAAACTTAATTGTCTTTTCCTCTGGAAAAGCTTCTTTGATTTATGTTAGCTAGTCTTTGGAAGTTTTCATAGTTCTGTTGCGGACCCTGATAGTGGTCTACCAAGTATTCTTTGCTGCTTCGTCACAGCACACGTAAAATGTCTTCCTGTACTACTTTGCTGATGGTTGACTGATCCATTTCTGGCCACTGAAATATAGACATTTCTAGATAATTTCTGGAAAAACTTTGTTTTAAAAATTTGAATTCCAGTATACTTAACATTCAGAAAACTTTTTAAAAAGAACTTTTTAAAAGAGGAAGACTGACTGGTGTGTTTCTCTGGCTTCTATCCCTTTCTTTTTTTTTCTGGAGTACAAATAGAATGTATGGTGCTAGTTATGACATTTTGTCACGATGAGGGTGAAATTCAGTATCCAGGGCGAGGAAGTGACATGTTTAAAAGCTTGGGTTCCTGATGCCATGTTTAAGCGCAGAACCAGCCCTGGGCCACCTTATCTATGGTTTCTTGTTAAATGAAGTAAGTCCCTTCCTCTTAAAGCTATTGTGATTTCGGTTTTGGATTACTTGCTGCCAAATACCATTTCTGACCAATAATGCATTTATCATTGTGTGTGTATCTATTTATTTATTTACATATATTTTTTAGTGTTTATTTTTGACAGAAAGAGAGAGGGAGACACAGGCTCCATGCTCTGGGCTCTGGGCTGTCGGCATAGAGCCCAGTGTGGGGTTTGAACTCAAAAACTGCAAGATCATGACCTGGGCCAAAGTCAGACATGTAACCAACTGAGCCACCCAGGAGCTCCTACTATTGTGTTTTTAATTGCTACTTACTCTTTGATTCCATAACTAGTCTGAGAAGTTTGTGCTTTAGTTACTTGTTTTCTCAGCACTGAGTATGTTCCCTACCACGGGGCAGAAACTCAGAAGATCTTTTTAAAATCTGAGATTTGTGGCATGAC
>NW_021913309.1:0-501 GCF_006229205.1 Suricata suricatta | reverse complement strand
TCATTGAAAATAGCTATAGATACCAACAATTCACTTCAGCAATAAAATAAAATTCAGGAAAATTATCAATACTCTTTGGGTACCTAAATTTTCCATATTTCTTAGGATGAATAAGTATGTATTCACAGGGGGAAAAATAGTGCCTAGTTGCTCAAAGCTATATTTTTATATATTACTTGTCGCTACCTTCCAATGTATTTTTACATCCATTCTGCTGCCTCCAGTACTTGGAGTTCTCACCAAATATGAATTTATTTGTTTATTTTGTTTTTAACATCAGGTAATAATTCTACCTTTGAAATTATGATGTTGCAGATGATAAAATGCTTTACTTGTATGCTCATATATTTAAGTGTAGATTTTGTTGTCTGCAATAAGCTTCAGATTTACATTTGATTACAACTAATCAGATGATTAAAATATTATATCTTTGAATCCTGATCTGTAATTCTTTGCTTTACCCAAATGGTATAAATTTTAAACCCAAACAGTGTTTTCTCT
>NW_021913308.1:0-501 GCF_006229205.1 Suricata suricatta | reverse complement strand
AAAAAGAAAAAAAGAAAAAGAAAAGAAAAAGAAAGCAGCAGCTCCCCCTCGTGGATAGGCGTGGTTTGGTGTGGTAGGTCTTGGAGGCTGCTCTCAGAGGCTCCGCCTTGGTGTCTGCAGAGAGTACAATGGCAGTAAGCCAAGCTCCGCTGGAACTATGCACTGTAGGCCACTCTAATGAGTCTGATCTCCTTGTGCCATGGTTGTGCCAAGTTGTATATTCCAGGCCCGCCTTGGTTCAAAGTTCTAGTCCATGCACTTTTATTTTACCACAGGTGAGATATATTTGCTTTGGTGGCTGGCTTCTTAGGGGAAGGGATCAGTTTGTCTTGGCTCAGGCAGGGATTTAGGCTGCCCCTGCCTGAGGCGAGGTGCACAGCAGGAGGTGAAGTGCACACTGTCACAGACACAACTGCGGATTCCCAGCCCCCAGCCAGGATTGCGATCATGTTGGGGAAGGGATGAGTTTCTCTGGCTTTATGCAGCTGTTGCCCGAGGCGC
>NW_021913307.1:0-501 GCF_006229205.1 Suricata suricatta | reverse complement strand
CAGTGCCCGGGACACCAATGCCACAGGCTTGCGCTTGTGCACACAAGGGCGTGCGCGCGCTCGCCTACGGTGGGAAATCCCAGCTGAAGTGGGCGAGGCCTCAGCAGTTCCCAGGGAACTGAAACGTAGACGAAATGAAAGGGGAAGAAGGGGACCAGGAGGTCAGGAGTGAGGGTGGGGAGGGGAGGGGAGGGGAGGGGAGGGAAGGGGAGGGACTGGCGAGACCCCGCCCCGGCCCACGTGACCCGGCTAAGAGCTCCTGGCCCCAGAGGCGCCTCAGCACAGAGGGAGGAAGGACTTCGGAGCCTAATCGTCGGGACAGCAGTGCTCCTGAGCATTTCTGGAGCAGAAGCTCTCCTCACAGAGGGGGCGACAGAGCAGGCAACAAGCACCATGCGGGCCTTCTCGACCCCTCCCCGAGGACGGCGGGTCCCCTGGCAGGAGCTCCTGCTGGCAGGTGAGAGGGACGACCCCCTGGGAGGGGGGACAACGGGAGAGAGA
>NW_021913306.1:0-501 GCF_006229205.1 Suricata suricatta | reverse complement strand
ACACACACACACACACACACACACACACACACACATCCACTATATCCACTATTATTATGTTTGGACAAAAGGCAACTTTTGAACATTGGTCTTAAGGCATTCCATTATGCAGCAGTGATAGTTAACTTTTAACATTAACCTATAAGTCTTCTTTTTTATGATTAATTTATTTTAATTTTTTTATGTTTATCTGTTACTGAGACAGACACAGAACGTGAGTGGGGGAGGAGCAGAGAGAGAGGGACACACAGAATCTGAAGCAGGCTCCAGGCTCTGAGCTGTCCGCACACCTGACCCACGGGGCTCAAACCCACAAACCCTGAGATCATGACCTGGGCCGAAGTTGGACATTTAACCGACTGAGCCACCCAGGCGCCCCAGACTTCTTACGACATATAAGTAATAGAAAGATGCTAGTGTAGGTCAGAAATAAGATCAGCCTTTAGGTGAATCCGGAAGGAGCACATTTTAATATTTTATCCTATGACAAATACAAAATAT
>NW_021913305.1:0-501 GCF_006229205.1 Suricata suricatta | reverse complement strand
TAAATGAGTGAATATATTTAAAGTGCTTAGAAAAGCACCTCATACTCACTGCATGCTTTCCACTCAACTATTCTTATTATAGTGATTTTTCTCCATCTGTATTTCATGTCTTTCCCTCCATCTTCCCTTCTTCCAAATCCTTGAATTCCTTTTTTATTCATATTCTCACAACTCCCAATATAGGTTTTAGCTATAACAATTTTACTCAAACCAGTTGTTCTCCCTTTGGTTGCATGGTGGAATCACCCAGGGAGCATTAAAACATCTCAATGCCCCGTCTGGATCCCTGAACTAATAAAATCGGATCTCCAGGGAGTAGGGCTCAGATATTTGGATTTTATAAAATTCCTCAAAGATTTAAACAAGTTAGTATCACCTGGGGCAGTTTTTAAGCAGCAGTGGTAGTGGTACTCTACTTTGGGACATTCTGACTTAATCCAGATGGGACCAGAAATTGACATTAAAACAAAACCAAACTTTGAAATGAATAAAATCTATCAT
>NW_021913304.1:0-501 GCF_006229205.1 Suricata suricatta | reverse complement strand
ATGCACTTTCCCTTTGGCCTCATTGTTCTATCCTGAAGCATTGGCTTTAAGACTCCAAGACTTTAATTCCTACTTGTGAGCAACTCATAGGTTTAACTCACTTAACCCACCCACTTTCTGAAATGTCACCTCTTTCCCTGTTTCCCTTCCTTGCTCCAGTGACTCTCTGCATCAGCTGAAAAGTCCCTGCTTCATTCTTTATTCTGGTGACTTAGCTAATCTCTAGCTGGGTTACTTTCCAACCTCTTTGGGGTTGGGGTAGGATTTGGGGGAGAAAGGGAGAGAGAGATAAGGTCACAAACTCTTGGAAAATGACTAGAACTTCACATTCTTCCTGCACCTGCTGCAGAGTGTACTAGGATCAGAGAGGGCAAGGCAAGATGGGTGCCAATATGGGGATCTGGGAGACTTAGGGGTAAGAGACCCAGTTCTAATTTACAGGAAGAGATTGAGTTTTATGTAAATTAGTATGCTAGTTTGTCCTACAATAACACAGAGCCC
>NW_021913303.1:0-501 GCF_006229205.1 Suricata suricatta | reverse complement strand
TGGGCTTAGTCCCACAAACAGTGAGATCAAACCTGAGCCAAAATCAAGAATCAGATGCTTAACTGCAGAGCCACCCAGGCACCCCTGTTATTTTTTCATTAGCCCTGAGGCTCAAACTAAAGTTGGGCCAAGCCCAACTAAATTGCATGTCTTTTCACATATCAAATATTGTAGGCTTAGCATAATTGCTGAGTGATGAAGAGAATGAGATTGAAACTACCCATATTCATTCTATGTATTTTCTATGTACTTTAAAAAAAACTCTTTTTTAAAGATTTTATTTTTTTATGTAATTTCTCTGCCCAAGATGGAGCTTGAACTTACAACTCCAAGACCAAGAGGTGCATGCTCTACCAACTGAGCCAGCCAGGCACCCCTGTATTTTCTATATGCTTTTATTTTAAATCCCTTCTGTTTAAAACCAAGTGATTTGGTTAGTAAAGATCGCAAAGTTATTTTACTACTCTAAATAATTCATTTTTGGGGCACCAGGTGGCTCAG
>NW_021913302.1:0-501 GCF_006229205.1 Suricata suricatta | reverse complement strand
GAAATATATTAGAAATAATGAGAGAAAAATAAAATGAAAAAACTTGAATAGATGGACCAGTGAACAGAATGAAATATGATTGAAATTGCATCCAGTTTCCCTTAGAATCAAACTGTGAAGCACTTTGTAGTCCATAAACTAAGCAGGCAGAGAGACTTGTGGTGTTTTTCAAGAGCATGGTTGGCCCAGTTGGGTTGGATTTGGTGTAATGGCTCCATTCTCCACCAGATAGTGCTGCTTGGTTTACTGGTGTGGATAGTGGTGGGGCATGTAAGTGTGTATGTGACTGTGGGGAAGGGTGAAAACAGTGTCATCTAGCTTCCCAGTCAGAGCTCTGTGCTCTTGCTCAAGTACCTGTCTTTTGTCTCCAGCTTTCGTGCATTCCATCCATGACCAAGCCATCAGCCTGCCATGAAATACATCCCTCTTGAGTTTTATCTCAGATATGGCTGTATCCAAACTCCTCATTTCTGAGAGCCCTGCAGCTTTGACCCACTCAGA
>NW_021913301.1:0-501 GCF_006229205.1 Suricata suricatta | reverse complement strand
CAAGCAAGTAAAACAGGCTTCAAACTAACTTGAAATTATAAATCTGTACATTCTTCTTTCAAGAAAATTTTACATTTCTCCTTTCTTATTTTTTCTTTTTATTTTAATAGTTTATTGTAAAATTGGTTTCCATACAACACCCAGTGCTCTTCCCCACAAGTGCCCTCCTCCATTATCACCACCTTTTTCCCCCCTCCCCTTCTCACTTCAACCCTCAGTTCGTTTTCAGTACTCAATAGTCTCTCAGGTTTTGTGTCCTTTTCTCTCCCCAACTCTCTTTCCCGCTTCCCCTCCCCCTGGTCCTCCATTGGATTTCTCCTGTTCTCCTGTTAGACCTATGAGTGCAAACATATGGTTTCTGTCCTTCTCTGCCTGACTTATTTCGCTTAGCATGACACCCTCGAGGTCCATCCACTTTCCTACAAATGGCCAGATTTCATTCTTTCTCATTGCCATGTAGTACTCCATTGTGTATATATACCACATCTTCTTAATCCATTC
>NW_021913300.1:0-501 GCF_006229205.1 Suricata suricatta | reverse complement strand
GGGTGGAGTGAAGGGAAACAGATTGCTTCGTCCCACCCCCAGGGTGTCTGATTTAGTAGGTCTAGGGTGCATCTGGAGAATTTGAATTTCTTAAAAAAGAGAGAGAGAGCGAGAATTTGCATGTCTAACATGTTCCCAGGTGATGCTGATTATGCCCATCTGTGGATTACTTTTTGAGGCCATTGATCTCTAGATCGGCTAAGTCTCCTTCACTTTTTGTCCTGTGTTACATTCAAATAACCCGTATTCTTTATTATGTTGACTAAGTTTGCAAAACTATAATAATTTTCCTAGTACGTGCCTTCTGAAAGATTTCGATTTATTATTTCTAAGTTGCAAGAAGCATTTGGCATTATTTTTTTTATAAATCAGGGATCCCAACTAATGCCTGGGTTACCGTTTTTCGTTATTCTTGTTTTTCTCATTAGGCCGATGGAATAGGTAGTGTTTCACCAGGGGCCTAAGAAGGGATACTGAGAGGTAACGAAGTAACAGTGGGAG
>NW_021913299.1:0-1274 GCF_006229205.1 Suricata suricatta | reverse complement strand
CCATCAAATATTCTGTCAATATTCAGATTTCCTTAAGTGTCATGGTTTTGCAGTTTGTTTGAATCAGGACCTAGGTAGAGTCCGCAGGGCAGTGTCTCTCTATACTCTCCCTGAACGAACCAGAAATAAAGCCATCTTGGTTCATGGATTAACAAGCAATTAAGGCAGATGTTTATTGTTTATTATTATGATCAGCTGATAACATTTAAAAGGTTATGTTGATATGAAGTTAGTTCTGACAGTAAGTTCTTAAAAACGAGCCATTGGGTTTAATTAAAAGACCGTTTATAGCAAAGTTGTTAGGAGCCCCGCCTCTGGAGTCTGGGTTTGAATCCTGCCTTACCACTTAGCTATGAGACATATGGCTTGTTTTTTAACCTGTGTCTGTGTTCCTTCATCTGTGAAAAGAGTAGTAAAAACAGAACCTGCCAAGTGAAATTATGAAAATGGAATGGGATTTTGTGTGCAGACACTGAAAGTACCTACGTAAATGGCGGTGCTGTTGTCCTTGCCATTAGGTGAATGTAAAACCATAAACTTAATGCTTATAACATTAGTGTTAGCCTCGTAGTTTGAGGATCTCATTGGGGGTTAGTCCTTCCCTAAGACCGCCAGAGGGAACCCCACGAGTCAGGGCCTTCTGGGTAGGACCCTGAGAAGATAAAAGCTATAATTAAAATACTTTGTAAAGCATCTCGTCTTGTGCAATAAATAAATGAACACTCTGTTACTGGTCCAAATGGAATTTCTCTTATTTTTCAGAATTAAATGAAAATCTCTATATTGGCCTTGGAAAGAATGCTGCTAGAGGGTGTTGAAAATAAGGAGTTAGTTTATATCGAGCCTCTTGTTTAAGGAGGCAGGGAAATAAGCAATACCTCCTAAAAAGATTTCTGTCAAATGACTTGAGGTGTGTGTGTGGAAGAAATTGCTTAAGGACTGTAAGCTTTAGTTACTTTAGATTCATCCACATGGAACGTCTTAATTCCTGGTTATATTAGTTATTACGGTTTTTTTATGCCTTTATTATTTAAAGAATAAAAGAATATTTACACTGTGTGATATTTGAAGGAATGTACTTCATAAATAAAGAACCCTTTAATTCCTGATGCATTATTATAGGAGCTTAGATTTATGAGCTATTGAGTTTTTTCCCTTAGATACATTTCTTTTAAATTAATCTTTGGTCTTTATAGATTAGGGAACTTCTGCTTATCTGTTTTAATTTTTTTTTAATTTTGAAATCTTTGAATCTAATATAGACAATAGAGCAC
>NW_021913298.1:0-501 GCF_006229205.1 Suricata suricatta | reverse complement strand
AAAAAGAAAAAAAGAAAAAGAAAAGAAAAAGAAAGCAGCAGCTCCCCCTCGTGGATAGGCGTGGTTTGGTGTGGTAGGTCTTGGAGGCTGCTCTCAGAGGCTCCGCCTTGGTGTCTGCAGAGAGTACAATGGCAGTAAGCCAAGCTCCGCTGGAACTATGCACTGTAGGCCACTCTAATGAGTCTGATCTCCTTGTGCCGTGGTTGTGCCAAGTTGTATATTCCAGGCCCGCCTTGGTTCAAAGTTCTAGTCCATGCACTTTTATTTTACCACAGGTGAGATATATTTGCTTTGGTGGCTGGCTTCTTAGGGGAAGGGATCAGTTTGTCTTGGCTCAGGCAGGGATTTAGGCTGCCCCTGCCTGAGGTGAGGTGCACAGCAGGAGGTGAAGTGCACACTGTCACAGACACAACTGCGGATTCCCAGCCCCCAGCCAGGATTGCGATCATGTTGGGGAAGGGATGAGTTTCTCTGGCTTTATGCAGCTGTTGCCCGAGGCGC
>NW_021913297.1:0-501 GCF_006229205.1 Suricata suricatta | reverse complement strand
CGTATCCCGGGCTCAGGGTCGCGTTACTTTATTGAGCCCCACGTTGAGGCGCCAGTTGTTGTAACCCGCGCTCATGGTCGCGTTCCTTCACTGAGCCCCACGTTGGGCTCCAATTGTTGCAACCTGCGCTCAGTCCCGGCGCGCTCATCCTAAACCCGCAGCCCCAGAATGCTCGTTCGCTCGTCATAGTTGTTTCCCGTGGGAGTCTTAACCCGCGGGACCCGGAACGCAAGTCCGTTTGTCCATCCGCTTCCACTCTGGGCTGCGGAGGCACTCGCAGGCCCCGAGCCCCACGTAGAGCAGGACCGGGGGTCCACCTCTACCTCAGGTTAGGGCAGCAGGCGCCGTGGGTCCTTCTCCTGAGGGAGGGAGAGAAAAAGTGGGCAGGAGAAAAAGACGCAGAGAGTAAAGACAGAACTCAAGGTTTCTCAATCAGGCGAAAGAGAGCGTTTATTCAAAGAACTGTTCTTTATATAGTCTTCAGGGGGGAAAACAAGGCAA
>NW_021913296.1:0-501 GCF_006229205.1 Suricata suricatta | reverse complement strand
GGGTGGAGTGAAGGGAAACAGATTGCTTCGTCCCACCCCCAGGGTGTCTGATTTAGTAGGTCTAGGGTGCATCTGGAGAATTTGAATTTCTTAAAAAAGAGAGAGAGAGCGAGAATTTGCATGTCTAACATGTTCCCAGGTGATGCTGATTATGCCCATCTGTGGATTACTTTTTGAGGCCACTGATCTCTAGATCGGCTAAGTCTCCTTCACTTTTTGTCATGTGTTACATTCAAATAACCCGTATTCTTTATTATGTTGACTAAGTTTGCAAAACTACAATACTTTTCCTAGTACGTGCCTTCTGAAAGATTTCGATTTATTATTTCTAAGTTGCAAGAAGCATTTGGTATTATTTTTTTTATAAATCAGGGATCCCAACTAATGCCTGGGTTACCGTTTTTCATTATTCTTGTTTTTCTCATTAGGCCGATGGAATAGGTAGTGTTTCACCAGGGGCCTAAGAAGGGATACTGAGAGGTAACGAAGTAACAGTGGGAG
>NW_021913295.1:0-501 GCF_006229205.1 Suricata suricatta | reverse complement strand
GTGAGGTAAATGGGTTGCTCTCTTGTCAGACTCAAGTGGGTGAGGCTCTGAGGGTGGAGATCTACTCAGAATAAGATCTGATGAAAATGTGGCTTTTAAAATAGGGATTTGTGTAAATATACATTTACCACTATCTGATATGAATGTTAGATTTTTCTTGGTTTTGATAGTATTTCATTATCCTAGCTACTAACATCTGTTAAAAACATGTTTTCAGAATATCACTGTTGATTGGGTAATCCAGAGAATTTCCTAAACTATGTTTTGGCACATTTCCTTATTACCATAATCTTCTACTACCCTGTCTACACTTGAAGGAAGAGAGTTTGACTCAAATCTGTTTGTTGATACAAAATATTTTGAAGAAGTATTAGAAAATATTAAGCTTTGGGGAGGGATTAAATAGAATGAGACAGAGGGAGCCAGCTGCCTCAGAACATCTTGATGAGATAGTCATTGCTAGCCCTATTTTACAGATGTGCAAACTGAGGCCCAGTAAGG
>NW_021913294.1:0-501 GCF_006229205.1 Suricata suricatta | reverse complement strand
GTAAATATAATACTGAACACATCAATAGGACTTGTGGGTACATTAAATCCATTAAATCGCTCAGAAAGAAACATATAGCACAAAAGGGAAAACTCTGCACCGAGAAACTAGTCCACGTGATTTCCCAGAACCCACGCTGTATTCTTCTCCACTTCGGAGGAGCTAACTTGTCGTGTTTCTCTTACCACCTACTCCCGTGTCGTTGCTGCTTATTAATTCCACCAACCCACCTCTCATGAAGGTCAATGTCGGCATCTATTTTTTTGACAGCAGGTAGTTATGTCCACTTCGACCATGAATCCACTGATCCTCTTCTAAACACAGTTATTTCCTGAAGGACGCTCAACATCGTCCTTTCCTGCTATCCTTCTCCGGAATGGCCAGTGTACTTCTGTGTCCCTTGAGGCTCCTCTCTCCCCTGCTTTTTCTTAAAATCAAGTACAAGTCTTTTTGTCCATTACGGGGTCTCACCCCATGACCACCTCTGATTCAGGCTTCCCA
>NW_021913293.1:0-501 GCF_006229205.1 Suricata suricatta | reverse complement strand
AGAAAAGTTTGTATAATGACTGGAAGAAGACTTCTCCGAGACTTTTATCATTTGTAGAGAGTGAGGCTTGAACCTGAGTTCTGCTTCCAGACTATGCCACGGACAGGCAAAAATATAGAAAGTCATCATTTTACCCATTCGGGTGACCCGCATGTATAATCGTGTAACATTCTAAGATCAACAGAAGTGATCAGCACCGATTTCTAGGCCTCGTGGCTGGGCCATGATTTCCGGGTTCTCAGGTAAGGGGGAAACGGTAGGAACTTGGTTGTTTAGGTTGAACTTGAGGAGGGAATGGGCTCCTTTCTTATGGTCCAAGCTGTGGAACAAGGTCACTGCAGGTGTATTACATCGCAGATCCTGTAAATGAATTGGGATTTATTCCCTTATGGGCCCCGGTGATTACTACGTACTGCCTGTTGAGGTGAACATTAAGTGGGTATGGATGTAAAATAAATAGTCCTGTCAGCCTCGCCTGTTCTGTGTGTCAGAAGGAGATCC
>NW_021913292.1:0-501 GCF_006229205.1 Suricata suricatta | reverse complement strand
TCTCCCACAAATGCTCATCCATGTCTTCTTCATCTCTATTAATTCTGGAAAGCTGGATCTTGTGAAGCCTCTGCTTCTCTGAATGGATGACTATGATTCTTCTAGGGAAAGTCTCTTGGGTTTGGAAACACTATTAGTCTTTAAAGAGAAGCCATTTATGTCTTCAGCTACAGCCTTTGTCAGAAATGTCCTAATAAACTGAGAAAACTTCTGGTGGATGCTTCTTTGTCTCTCCCAAAGAAATCCATTTGGCCCTCAGCCCATGATTCCCTTTGGGTACCCAGTTTCAGGCTGCACTCACCACGGATGGCCAGTCTGCTATAGCTCAAAATGCCCAACTTGACTCCAGCTCAGTCCCTGACCACCTCTTGTACGCAGGGTCCAGGTGTCACACCTGGCTGATCATTAGGGACTTCCCTGCATTGATTCAGTTGCGTATTTCATGCCAAGTTCTGTTTCCCATAAACATATTGGTACACCCTTCTTTCCTAACTCAGACAT
>NW_021913291.1:0-501 GCF_006229205.1 Suricata suricatta | reverse complement strand
GCCTTCCCCAGTCCGATCCTTGTCCCTCGCCCCCCAGGCATCTCCCTGATCATGTGGAACGCTCTCTACACTGCTGAGAAAGTGATCATTCGATGGACTCTCCTCACTGAAGCCTGTTACTTTGGGGTCCAGTTCTTAGGTGAGTCCCGAGGTAGCGGGGTGGGGGGGGGGCGGGGGGGGCAGCTTGGCCCCTGGCTTTCCAGCTCTTGCTGCCTGGTTTCCCGGAAGTGGTGAAGATCTGTCCGAGGGAGGGGCCTCACCGGCCGTGTCTACCTGTAAAGGCCACCCCCCCTGTGCTCACGCACGCACACACACCTGTGTCCTCTGGAACACGTACACGCAGCCCCACAGCCCCCCACCGCCCATCGCTCACGCGCATGCCCAGCGCAGGGGTGACTGCACACACGCTCACCCCGGCCCCCAGTGGGGGGCCCATAGGGGTACATCACATCAGACATGTCTGTGACCTCCCAGCTCAGCACGGCATCTTTTTTTTTTTTT
>NW_021913290.1:0-501 GCF_006229205.1 Suricata suricatta | reverse complement strand
ACATCACAGGGAAAATTTAATCTGTGCAAAAAAATCCCAAATTCAGATTTGGGAGTCCAGGGATGAAATGTACAATGAGGAAAATAAACAACTATATTGCAAATGGTTGACACAATCTCATCGGAAGGGGTGGGGAAAACAAGAGCTGACATAAGCAAGTTTGAAGGATGTTGCTTTGAGAAGCAACTGTAAGACTGAAGACCAAAGTAACTGTACATCAACATTGCTCTGTTTGGTAACTTCTCCTAGGGGTGTGGGTTATCCATTCTGGAACTATGTTACAAATATTAGGCGCTGAACAAAAGTTGTAGCTAATGGGAGACAGCTTTATGACTCTCAGATTAGGAAATTGTAAAGAAATCATAATGAACCCCCTCATGCCACACTGGAATCTGAGATATCAGTATAAAATCATGTTCATGTTTACACAGATACAGATAATTACAGATGCATGTGTATAAATGGATTAGTACATACACTTGTAATTTTAGCTCTGGCTGA
>NW_021913289.1:0-501 GCF_006229205.1 Suricata suricatta | reverse complement strand
TTTCTCTCTCCTCTTTCTCTGTCTCTACCACCACTCATGCTCCATCTCAAAATAAGTAAATAAACATAAAAAACAAAAAAGCAATGCCTGAGATGTAATGTACAGAGTGTGGTTATAATTAATAATCCTGTATCACATTTTGGAAAGACGCTAAGACAGTAGATCTTAAAAGTCCTCACCACAAGAAAAAAATGTTGTGACTATGCTTGGTGACAGATGTGGCAATCATTTTGTGATATAGACAAGTATGGAATCATTATGTTGTATATCTGAAACCAATAGGATGTTATATGTCAATTATATCAAGGAAAAGATTTTAAAGCAATTGAGAGAGCCCAATATGATTGACTGATAGATTTGACCACACAAGATTCATAAACATTTATACATTCCTCACAAATACATTTATACATACGTACAAGAACTAAATGGCCAATAGTCAGTTTGTATAAAAACTACAATTCCTTGTTACGAAGGGTCAAGTTTTAATTTTTGTTTTTT
>NW_021913288.1:0-1274 GCF_006229205.1 Suricata suricatta | reverse complement strand
GCATGAGAAATGCTAAGAAGACCACTTGGCACTAATAAGTGTCTCATAAATATAAGTTAACCTGTGTTACTATTGATACTTAAATTGTTCAACATCATGATCGAAATGATTATCTTTAAACTCGTACCATTATCCAATGAGAATAATTTGTATTTTATTGATTCGTATATTCATATTGTTTCCTCACGAATATTGGATTGTCAACCCAAATTACTTTTGTTGAGCACATTACAACTAGTATATCCTTTCCAACACCTTTTGGCACTTAATTCATTTGGATAACCGTATTCGAAACCTTGTTCTTGCATGAAGCACTGTGCATACCTTGGTGTTAGTATTTACTTTCAGACCTGGCCTACAATTAAATTAAAATTGGACCAGTCATTGCTCCATTGTTTCTTTTTAAGTTTATGTGTTTATTTTGAGAGAGAGACAGAGAGTGTGAGTGGGGTAAGGACAGATAGAGAGGGAGAGAGAACTCCAAGGAGGTTCCATATTGTCAACACAGAGCCCAACACAGGGCTCAAACTCACGAACCTTGAGATCATGATCTGAGCAGAAGTTGGGTCCTTAACCCACTGAGCCCCCAGGTGCCCCTCATTTATTCATTCTTGAGTTTATTTGTGTTTCATCTCTTTGTGAATAAAAGTAGATTTTATTTTTTGAGAAGAGTATTTGGGTTATAAACCAATGGAATCCTTGAATATTTGAGAATATTTGGTTTTACACATGACACATTTCTTGGTCAGAGAGAAAACGGTTTGGATTCCAATTTTTCTACTTTCAGAGGAAAAAGACATTTCTGATTCAGGTTTCCACAGGAAATATCTGGGCACTGCATGATTCTGACTTCTTGTGTGTAGCTTCTCTTTATTTTAGGTTTTTGTTTTATTTTATTTTACTTTCCTTTATTTTATTCTATTTCATTTTTTATTTTATTTATTTTCCCTGCCTGAATTGTTGAAGAATTCTTTTTCTTTTAACTGCAAAGTTCAGGAAAAGCAAAGTTCCAGATTACATTCCTTGTGAGTGGTTCCCCTTAGTCTTCAGGTTGAGACTGTTTTCTTGTTTTACCTTTTTCTGTAGATCCATGTCAATCTTCACCTCTTTTCTTCAATCTTTTTTTTAAATTTTTTAATGTTTTTTAAAATTTATTTTTGATACAGACAGACAGAGCATGAGTGGAGGAGGGGCAGAGAGAGAAGGAGACACAGAATCAGAAGCAGGCTCTGAGGTAGCTGTCAGCACAGAGCCCGACGTGGGGCTCGAACCCA
>NW_021913287.1:0-501 GCF_006229205.1 Suricata suricatta | reverse complement strand
CAAAAAAGAACATCTGAGCAGCACATGCATTATAGGAGATGATCTTGTCTCTTATAAGTAATCCAGCCATGACCTTGGGAGTGACAGCTGTAGAGTAACAAAGGTCCACCAGAGACAAATTACTGAGGAAAAAATACATGGGAGTGTGGAGACGAGAGTCCAACAGAATCAACACCATTATCCCCAGGTTTCCAACGAGAGTGATGAGGTAGATGAGGGTGAACATGATAAAGAGGGAAACCTGAAGTTCTGGATCACTGGTTAGTCCCAGCAAGATGAACTGTGTCACTTCTGTCCTGTTATCCATCAATGTTGAGAACCACAAACACTGTGACAATGAGAAGAAATAAATGGGTGATGAACCGAGACTTATATTGAAAAGTGTACATGCAGTATGTGTTATTTCATTAGAGCAGTAACTTGTATTTCAAGATTCTCCAGATAAAATAATTAGCTTGCCAACAAAAGGCAGTGCATTAGTGCTGTATAAATTTGCGAACT
>NW_021913286.1:0-501 GCF_006229205.1 Suricata suricatta | reverse complement strand
CCTTTATTGGGATCTGCGATTCCCGGGCGAGGTTCCGTGACTCTGGAGCGGGGAGTCAGGGAAGTCGCGCCTGATATGGGAAAGTAAGGTCTTTTATGGGTGCAGAAGTTCCGGGTTTGAGCTCAGGTGGGCTGATAGCCACATAGGGTCTTCTTTGGACGGTGGCAGGATTCAATTGGCTGTTCGCTTTGGTGGGGAGGGGGATGCTGGAATTCCATGGTGAGGCGTTACAGTTTGAGACAGTCCAGATTGAGAGTGGGGGTCGTCAGTCCTGGTGGCGCCTGGATCTGTTATCTGGCCTTCAATAAAATGGCCGCTGGTGCTTTCCATATGGCTCGGGTCATCCCAGGTCTGCAAGTGGGGGTTGTCAGTGCTCGCAGCTTTCCACATCAAAGTGGCCGCTCAGTTGCTTTCCCATGGCAACTCTTACAAATATCGCACCCCAAAACCAGAGACCGCCAGGGAGACCAAGTCATACATACAAAAGCAAAGGGCTTTATT
>NW_021913285.1:0-502 GCF_006229205.1 Suricata suricatta | reverse complement strand
TCCTTCCCGGGACACAGTCCTCCTTCCTGGGACACAATCCTCCTTCCTGAGACACAGTCCTCCTTCCTGGGACACAGTCCTCCTTCCTGGGACACAATCCTGCTTCCCAGGACACAGTCCTCCATCCTGGGGATTAGTCCTCCTTCCTGAGACACAGTCCTCCTTCCCGAGACACAGGCCTCCTTCCCGGGACACAGTCCTCCTTCCTGGGACACAGTCCTCCTTCCCGGGACACAGTCCTCCTTCCCGGGACACAGTCCTCCTTCCTGGGACACAGTCCTCCTTCCCGGGACACAGTCCTCCTTCCCGGGACACAGTCCTCCTTCCTGGGACACAGTCCTCCTTACCGGGACACAATCCTCCTTTCTGAGACACAGTCCTCCTTCCCAGGACACAATCCTCCTTTTTGAGACACAGTCCTCCTTTCTGAGACACAGTCCTCCTTCCTCGGACACAGTTCTCCTCCCTGGGACATAGTCCTCCTTCCTCGGACACAGTCCTC
>NW_021913284.1:0-502 GCF_006229205.1 Suricata suricatta | reverse complement strand
GTCCCCTTTCGTCTCCCTGGCCTTTTTTTTATAACACGTATGAACACTGATTTGTGGCTAGTCCCCCTATGAGAATCATCACATTTGGGGAGCGGCAAAGATCTCAGCTGCTTGGCCATTTGCTAGCCGGATTTGTCACTCCCTGAGGGGAGTTGCAAAATAGGCAGGGGAGCGCCACTCCCTGTCAGGAGAAGCCAGAAGATCAAAGAAAGATCAACCGCCTGCAGGCAGGGTAGCTTCAGCCCCTCAGGCGCTGTGCTAAAAACCTTAGTTTGGTTCCTCTTTTACTCCAGCCTTAATCCCTTAACCCTGTTTCCTAGCAACCGACCTAGGTCAGCTGCCTTGTTTTCCCCGCCTTGAAACCTTTATAAGAAACAGTTTTCTGAATAAAGCTTTCTCTCTTTTTTGCCTGATCGGAAACCGCGAGTTGTGTCTTTACTCTCTGTGCGTCCCTTTTCCTGCCCTTTCTCTCCCTCCCTCAGGAAGAGAACCCACGAGGACT
>NW_021913283.1:0-502 GCF_006229205.1 Suricata suricatta | reverse complement strand
GGGGCACCTCCACCAGGTCCTGGGGGGGACGGCTGGGCCCCACCCACATCTCAGTGTGGGCAGGGCCTCACCTGGGAGGAGGGCCTGCTCCGGCCAAGGGCACCTGCCAGGAGCCGACAAGACCGCAAAGCGGTTCTCTGGAAGCGAGGTTACTGATACCCCTTCCTCTAATCAGTCTGTGATTCAATCAGCTTAAATTTTTCTAACTGGGCCTTTCCCTGTGACTTAGCAGTCAGTTAATCATTCAGGGCACTTTGAAGAAAACATGCCCCTGTAGAAGGTTACAGGGGCAGAAACTAAGACAGCAGTCACGTCCAATTTCTCTAAAGAATAGGCTCTACCTGTTTCAGTTAAAACAATTGGAACTATAAATATAAAAAATAACTAGCCCTATGCTTGTCAGGCATAGAATTCGAAGATTAAAGATTAATTCTTTGAAGTAAAAGAGCAGAAACACAAGGAAATAACCAGAAAGTTTTCTCATGGATGAGTTCCCTGAGAA
>NW_021913282.1:0-502 GCF_006229205.1 Suricata suricatta | reverse complement strand
AAGAGGTAGTGATGAGGTTGGAAACTCCAAACAAAGAAAAGAGTAGAGGGAAGGATGAAGACAAGAGATGTGTTAACTCATGATATTTCCTGACTGGTATTTTGGCATCTCTAGGTCTATGTTGGTGAAAGACGTGTCAAGAGATGAGGCAGCTAAATGCCAATCATATGTGAGTTTGTGCCAGGCTAAGTCTAAAAAGCTGTGAGAAATGAAGTAAAATACCCAAGTCTGCCTTTTACACAGAACTTTAAGGTAAGACAGTATCATTAATTAAGACAAGAAATATAGAAGCAGAAGAGCTTGAAGTAGGGGAGGTGAAAAGATTACAGGTTTTAGGTTTATACATTTTTTTTATTGTTCAGGGGTCTTCTGACTAAAAGGATGTGGGCTGTATACATAGGTCTGGGGCAAAATCAAGGTTAGAGGCATAGTCATTAGCATGCAGGTATTAGTTGCAATCCAGGTGTGGACAGAGAATTGACCAAGGTTGGAGCCAAAAAAA
>NW_021913281.1:0-502 GCF_006229205.1 Suricata suricatta | reverse complement strand
CTACATCAAGAGAACAAGAGACTAACTTCTCCGTGCCTCAGTTCCTCCATGCGGAAACAGTGCTGAAACAGAACAGTACTCGCTGTGACAATTAAAGGAGGTGATGTTCATACAGTACTTGGCACAAGGCCTGGTACACAGTAGGCACTCAAAACATGATCACTGCAATCAATGAACAAACACCCTCGATAAACAAAAACTGCTAGTTCAGATTGTCTGTGTATGTAAAGTTCTGTTTATACCTTAAAAGTAATTATGAAAACTATGCTCCAACTTCAGGAAGAAGCTTCAGGGAAAACCTCTGAAGCATTTTGCTCAGGGGATCCTTCTTTGCTGCCATATTCTCCAATGGTCTTGGTGTTAACCAAGTTGGGAAAGTGGACGTTCAGGCAATTATTTACCAGCAGAAAAACAGAGCATTTCCTCCCATGCTGACTGTTACAGAACATCTTATGCAAATCCAAATATTTTTTTTGGAACCAGAAATACTTTTAGAGCATTA
>NW_021913280.1:0-502 GCF_006229205.1 Suricata suricatta | reverse complement strand
CTCAGATACTGGGCCCACCAGAACCAGAGAACTGAAGAGGCCACTGGTCCCAGTGACTTACCCCTTAACTGGGCCTCTGTCACCCGAAGACGACCTCTGACCTTCCCAAGCTGCGCTCCCATTGCTCGCATTGTGCAAGCCCCTTCAAGGGCATGCCCTCCCCGGAGCCTAGTTTCCCCAGTTCTGGGGGACTCTGCTTCAGGAAAGACCCCCAGTGTTCTCCTTACTTGTTGCTGGTAAAACCCTTCCTTTTCCTACTCTTGGCTCAGTTGGGCCTTTGGGCTCAACACCCACCAAGAGGGGAACTGAGTTTTGAGTAACACCAGGACAAGGAGAAAAGTGAAAAAACATTTATTGAAAACAATCTATTGACAGTCAATAAGAACAGGGAGAGTCGAGTCCAAGTCCAGGATGGTGAACGCAGACCTTCTTCCTGCCTCCACTCTGGGGCCAGCGAGATGGAAAGCACTCCAGGCTGGTGTGGGGCATCCTGTCCCCCAGC
>NW_021913279.1:0-502 GCF_006229205.1 Suricata suricatta | reverse complement strand
TTAGTGGATGTTTCTCATCTAGCAATTTCTAACTTCTTAGACTGTAGTTGAACATATGAAAAGATCTTAGTTCATAATTTTAAGTTCAGAAATAGGTCCATTTTGTTAAGGAACCCACTTCAAAATTTTAATGAGTCATAGTAAGTGTTATGGGTTGAATTTTTCCCTTCGCCTCCTATATTTATATTTTGAAATCCTAAACTGTCACATTCCAGGATGTGGCCATATTCAGACTTAGGGTCTTTACAGAGGAAATCCAGTTAAAATTAGGCTGCTTGGGTGGGTACTAATCCAATAGGACTGATGTCCTCATTAAAAGGGGAGATTTGGACAAGGAGACATGAATATAGGGAAGATAGTGCAAAGACACATAGAGAGAAGACAACCATGTACAAGCCAATGAGAGGCTGAGATTAGTCTTTCACATCCCTCCAGAGGAACCAGTCTGACTGCCATGTTGATCTTGGACGTTTGGCCTCTCTAACTGAGAGACAAAACATTT
>NW_021913278.1:0-502 GCF_006229205.1 Suricata suricatta | reverse complement strand
TTCTATCTCCTGAATTCCAAATCTCTAAAGAGAATTTGAGTGATACAGTTTGATTCAGGTAACTTTCCTTGGATCAATCACTGCAGCCAGGAGGAGAGGGTTCAGGATATAATGGCCATGTTTGGTGGAGGAGGGTATGTGTGTGTGTGTGTGTGTGTGTGTGTAGGAGTCTGGGTGTGTAGGAGTCTGGTCTCAAAGAGGAGGAATCTTCATGAGACTATGCACTGGCCCAAGGGTATGTCCTTACTGTGCTTCATCTACTCCTTCCAAATCTCTTGAGAGGAAAGACTGTCCAGGATCCCAAAGAAGGGATGGTTTTTCATTGAATCACCAATTATAAATTGACCATCTAAGGGGCACCTGGGTAGCTCAGTAGGTTATGTGTCCAACTTCAGCTCAGGTCATGATCTCATCGTTTCTGAGTTCGAGCCCTGTGTCGGGCTCTGTGCTGACAGCTCAGAGCATGGAACCTGCTTCAGATTCTGTGTCACCTTCCTCCTTT
>NW_021913277.1:0-1274 GCF_006229205.1 Suricata suricatta | reverse complement strand
CAAAGTATAAAACATGTTTATTGTTTGTTCCCAAGAAAATGTAAATTAGAGCACAAGGTTTTTTAAAAAATTTTTTAACATTTTTATTTATTACTGAGAGACAGAGAGAGACAGAGCATGAGCAGGGGAGGGGCAGAGAGTGAGGGAGACGCAGAATCTGAAGGAGGCTCCAGGCTCTGCACTGCCAGCACAGAGCCTGACGCGGGGCTCGAACTCACAAATCGCGAGATCGTGACCCGAGCCAAAGTCAGACGCTCAACCGACTGAGTCATTCAGGAGCCCCAATTAGAACGCAAGTTAAGGAGAGTTTGCCATTTGTGAATTTGACAAAAGTAAATGTGCATTATAATAACCAATGTTAGGGAAGCTTAGCAGAAAATGGATACTCTCCAGCCTTGCTTGTGGGAAGGTCACTCTCATGGGCTTCTCTGAAGCTCCGTTTGAGAACATACATGAAACACCTGAAAGGATATTCATTTATTCAAACAATTCCATGTGGTGGACATTTACTGAAGAAAAAGTCAATAAAGAAAACATAAAGATGTTTATGATAACTTGTCCAAAAATAAAGATCTACTTGTCCAAAAATAAATATCAGTTAATTAAACTATATAACTATACAATTTATATATTCTAGATGACTTTTGTCATGATCATGCACCATACTGTGGCTGAAGGGGCGAGCTCTGGAGTTTGATCAGATCCTGGCTCCATGTGTTACCCGTCAGGTAGTCCTGGTAAGTTACTAATACTCTCCCTTGGTTTTCCCATGTGTACAATGAAGAAAATACTCCTAACCTACTTCAGTATTAGGTGTGTTGACATACGTCTAGTGTAAAATAGTTAAGTTAGACTCCGCTATATCATGTGTGTGGTAGTGAGAATTCTCCAGAGAAACAGAATTGAAAAGATAGAGGATAAATAGATAGACAATAGATAGATGAATAGATTGATGAATGGATAGATAGATGATAGGTAGGTAGGTAGATTGATAGATAATAAATGGATGGACAGACAGATGAATGGATGGATAGATAGATGATAGATAAATAGATAGATAACAGATAGATGAATAGACTGATGGGTGATTGGATAGATAGATGATATGTAGGTAGTTAGGTAGATAGAAAGATAATAGATGAATGGACAGATAGATGAATGCATGGATAGATGGATGGATAAGAGATGATGGATAGATAGATGATAGGTAAACAGATAGATAATGGATGGATAGATAGATAATGGTGGATAGATGGATGGATGGATACATAGAT
>NW_021913276.1:0-502 GCF_006229205.1 Suricata suricatta | reverse complement strand
AAAAAAAAAAAAAAACCCTAATAAGCTAATTAAAAAATGGGCAGAGGACCTGAATGGACATTTTTGCAAAGATGACATACAGACAGCTAACAGACACATGAAAATATGCTCAACATCATTTACTAGAGAAATGCAAATCAAAACCACAGTGAGATATCCTCTCCTACCTATAGGAGTGCTAGTATCAAAAAGATAAGAAATAGCAAGTATTGGTAAGAATGTGAACAAAAGAGAATCCTTGTACACTGCTGGTGGAAAGAGAAATTGGGGCAGCCACCATGGAACAGTATAGTAATTCCTCAGAGAATTAAAATAGAAATACCATATGATCCAGAAATTCCACTGCTGGGTACTTACTCAAAGAAAATAAAAACACTAATTCAAAAAGATATGTGCACCCCTATATATTACATCATTATTTACAAGACCCAAAATATGGAAGCAATCTAAGTGTCCATCACACACACACACACACACACACACACACACACACACACACACA
>NW_021913275.1:0-502 GCF_006229205.1 Suricata suricatta | reverse complement strand
GGTCTAAACATGGGAGGGGCCTCAAACACCATCCAGTCCATCCGGGCTCCAGAGCTGACATCAGGCAACCTCTTTCTCTTGTGCATAGATCACTGGATCTGGAGGACAGCTTCAGATCTTTGCCTTTTCACAACGACTGGAGTTTGCTTTTAGATTTACATCAAGAAATCCAAATATGTTTTTGAAATACATGGATTAATCTTAGAGGAAGTAGCAAAGACCCAACATTATTACCCCTGGTGTGTTGAGGATGGAAGGTCTTAGCTGGGTGGCCCTCTGGACTTTTTCTCGGCTGAAAGATCTGCATTGCCCATGGTTGCACCTGCTTCTAGAGGGCGGTGTGCAGCAGGAGACTGGAAGAAGTTGGTCTACAGAGGCGTTGCCCCTCAGCATCAATTAAAAAACTTATACCTAGCATCCAGTTTGCTTGTTCTCTGTGCAAGTATGTGATTTCTGTGCTGTACTTTCTTCAATATCTCCCTTTGCCACTGTTGCCTCCTTA
>NW_021913274.1:0-502 GCF_006229205.1 Suricata suricatta | reverse complement strand
CCCTGTGTGGGTCTCTGTGCTGGCAGCAGCATGGAGCCTATTTGTGATTCTCTCTCTCCTTCTCTCTCTGCTCCTTTCCTGCTTACAGTGTCTCTGTCTCTCTCAAATAAATAAAAATTTATTAAACTTAAAAAAACAAATGGGACCACACAATATGAGGCCTTTTATGTCTAGTATAATATTTTCAAGGTTCATCTCTATTGTAGCATTTATCAAGACTTCATTCCTTTTAAGACCAAATAATGTTTAATTGTAAGGTTATTTCACATTTTGTTTATTCATTCACCAGTTGAGAGACATATGGATTGTTTCCACTTTGTGGTACTATGAATAATGCTGTTATGACATCTGTATACAAGTTTTTGTGTTGATACATGTTTTTACTTCTCTTTGGTATATTATACCTAAGATTAGAATTGCTGGATTATAACTCTATGCTTAACTTTCTGAGAAACTGCCAAAATATTTACCAAAGGGTTACACAATTTTACTTTGTCTTCAG
>NW_021913273.1:0-502 GCF_006229205.1 Suricata suricatta | reverse complement strand
GGAGGTTATCTGCTATCTCCTGGAGTGGGTTCAAAGATGATTTATAAAGTGTGCTTATTCCTAACTACCTTCATCAATCTCAGTCGTTTCTTGTCATCAAATATCACAATATTTCCTTAGAATAGATAGTAGAGTTCATAACTTCTACTAGTGTCTTTATTTTATTTTTTTTCAAAACTTTTTTTAAATAGTTTATTGTCAAATTGGCTTCCATATAACACCCAATACTCTTCCCCATAAGTGCCCTCCTCCATTACCACCACCTCCCTTCCCTCTCCCTCTCCCCCTTCAACCCTCGGTTCGTTTTCAGTATTCAATAGTCTCTCAGGTTTTGCGTCCCTCTCTCTCCCCAACTCTCTTTCCCACGTCTTCTCCCCATGGTCCTCCATTAAGTTTCTCCTAATCTCCTGTTAGACCTATGAGTGCAAACATATTGTATCTGTCCTTCTCCTCTACTAGTGTCTTTAAAACCATGATAAAGGAAGGGGAAGATGAAGCCAGG
>NW_021913272.1:0-502 GCF_006229205.1 Suricata suricatta | reverse complement strand
AGGAGCAGAGCCCGCTCACTGGCTCTGAAAGGGCTAAATTCCCTGAAAGCCGAAAATGGACTTTTCTCCATTGGCCGACCAACCGTCAGCATCGTTGTCTTACGGACAGAGTTGCCTTCATAGGTGACTGAACGCAGCCCGTCTGCCCTGACGACTCCTTGACCTTCACGGTGGACAGGCTTCCGTCCGGATCCATCCTGAGACCACATGCCCTCTAGCTCTTTTAACTCTTTTGTGGCTTCTTATTCTATATTCAGCAGCTAAGGGCCTTGCAGCGGAGGCTCTACCTGCACTCTGTGTAGAGTCCCGGCGGCCGGCCCTGTCACCGGCAGCGCTTCGAGGGCGGCGTGTGTGATGTATTTGAACATTTGGTTATGAAAGCTCATCTGCATTTTTGTTTAAAGATTTTTGTGTTGGGGGCACCTGGGCGGCTCAGTTGTTAAGCATCTGATCTCACAGTTCATGGGTTCAAGCCCGGCGTCGGGCTCTGTGCTGACACCTC
>NW_021913271.1:0-502 GCF_006229205.1 Suricata suricatta | reverse complement strand
CCTCTCTCTCTCTGCCGCTCCCCTATTTGCACTCTGTCTCTCTCTTCTCTCAAAAATAAACATTAAACATTTTTAAGAAAATAATTGATAAAAATGACAATAATTGGTTCCCAAAGTTGAAAGAAGGAAAAGTAAAATAACCAGAAACCACAGAAGCCTTAATAATATGCTTGCAACATGAGGCTTTAGATCACAGATGATTCTATGGATATTGCCTTTTCCCTTCGGTTTATTCAGAATTTGATGTCACTCATTTGCTGTCCTCATACACAGTCGAGGTTCTTTGGGTTCTAGCAGATCTCTGGGTTCTTTAGAAATAAGACCATGGACTCAAATATGACTACCACAGTAAGATTTCTCTGAAGCTCTATCTGCACCAGATGTATCCTTTCCTACTGCAGCACGAATCATTCTGATGCCCCAAAGAACACAAACACTAGTGGGTTTTGACTCCCATTGCTTGCAAGAAAACAGTTTGTCTCTTGCCTACAGTTATAGAAAC
>NW_021913270.1:0-502 GCF_006229205.1 Suricata suricatta | reverse complement strand
TGAGACCCAGCACAGAGGGCTAGATGGAAAGCAGATACCCGTCTGTTCCCTCTGTCTTCCTCTTCCCATAATAAAAGCCTCAGGGCCTGGGAGGCAAGGAGGAGAGGGAAGTACTGCTCACGGCGAAAGCATCTAGGCTCACGGCTCAGTCAGCCAAAAGGCCCCACCACACAAGCATTTTTATTCATTCCACAAAGGACCTGAGGCAGCTTCTGAGAAGGTACACAACACAATAAAACTGGAAAATGTAATTAAAAGACAAAGCCAGGGGAAATATATATGGGACAGGAAATGAAGGCCAAAAGGAAATGCATCGGGTTCTGCACCATTTTTAGATATTTCAACACCAACTGGACCCCAAGCTCCCTGGCGGCCAAAGTTAAAAAAAAAAATTGAGGGTGCGGAATAGATTAGACTTAGAGTTAGTATGCTTTAAGGACACTCATGAAAAGAAACTAGGAAGATGACACGACCCTCAATTTCTCAGAACAGTTTGTCTCTC
>NW_021913269.1:0-502 GCF_006229205.1 Suricata suricatta | reverse complement strand
GGCGGGAGGTCGGGAGACACAATCCAAGGCGCTCGTGGGGCGAAAGGCCGGTTCTGGGCGCGTCAGGTTGAGAGAGAAGCTGATTCCGTCGTTCATGTCACTCATCTGTTGTGCTTTGTTTTTGTCGTCCTGCCCAGCGTTGCGAACCCACAACCTCACTGTGCTTCCTTCCCATAATTCTACCTTTGTTCGTACCAATGACTCTGCCTACTCAAATTTCTCTGCGACCGTAGGTGAGCATTGTGACTTCCGTTGTCTGTTCTGCTGGGTTGGCATCCGCAGTGAGTTTAGGTGCCAGTTTGACCTAGTTCTCTATGAATTCACTTTGTCTGGCCGGCGGACGAGCATATGCCCAAGAGCATAGAGCCAAGGACATAGAGCCCAGGACATAGAGCCTCTCACGTGACCAGAGTCTTCCAAACCAACTGCCTGTTTTCAGGATGAGACAGACACAAGACGAAATATTTTCTAAAAATAGAAGGTGTTTGGATTTTTAAATGGT
>NW_021913268.1:0-502 GCF_006229205.1 Suricata suricatta | reverse complement strand
CAGAAGCCTGTGACTGTCTATTCCTAGGGGAGTGCTGGGAAAACACCTTGGCCTGCTGGAAGGGCAGGCATATGGGCATTGGTAAGAGATTACTGCCAATGCTCGGATGCCTCAGAAGGTAACCTGGATGAAGAGGATGAGGATCTGGGCCAGAAGATACCGGGAAGCTAAGATTGACTGCCACGTGTATCTCAGCCTGTACTTGAAAGTAAAGGATAACATGTTCAAAACAAGCAGATTCTCATGGAACACATCCACAAGCTGAAGGCAGACCAGGCTTGCAAGAAGCTTCTGTCTGACTGGGCTGAGGCCCACAGATCTAAGACAACAGAAGACACAAGCGCCGTGAAGAGTGGCTTCAGGCCAAGAAGGAAGAAATCATCCAAGGAGGAAGAGGAAAACACAGGGGAGGGGAGAAAAACAGGAGAGAGGGGAGCAAACTATAAGAGACTCTTAACTATGGAGAACAAACTGAGGGTTAATGGAGGGAAGTTGGGGGAGA
>NW_021913267.1:0-502 GCF_006229205.1 Suricata suricatta | reverse complement strand
ATATGATAGATGTGAGTTTATTTATATGTAATGGTTGATTGTCTATATGTATATACATACTTATACATATTTGAGACACTTGATTATATGCATGTGTGTGTAATATATATATATGGAAGGTAAGAACTATTAGGGAAATGCAAATTAAAACCACAGTGTGTTTGGGCGGCTGGGTGGCTCAGTTGGCTGAGTGGGCGACTCTTGATCTTGGCTCAGGTTATGACCTCCTGGTTTGTGAGATTGAATCTTGCAGTGGGCTTTCCACTGATGGTGCAGAGCCTGCTTGGGATTCTCTCTCTCCACCCCCCCTCTCTGCTTTTCCTGCATACATTATTTCTCTCTCTCAAAATACATAAATAAACTTAAGAAGAAATAAAACTACAGTGTGATACCACTTCCAGTATTTATTTATTTATTTATTTATTTATTTATTTATTTATTTAGAGAGTGAGAGAAAGAATCTTAAGTAGGCTCCACACCCAGTGCAGAGCCCGACATGGGG
>NW_021913266.1:0-1274 GCF_006229205.1 Suricata suricatta | reverse complement strand
AATTCTTGGAAGATTTAGAAAAAGGGAAACACAAACATTGATTCACGTTCTCAAATAGTTTTTTAAGGCTTATTTATTTATTTTGAGAGCGAGCGCGCAGGGGAGGGGCAGAGATGGAGCGAGAGCGTCCCAGGGAGGCTCCAGCTGCCCGCACGGAGCCCGGCTCGGGCTCGATCCCACCGCCTGTGAGATCAGGACCTGAGCCGAAATCAAGAGTCAGGCGCTTCCGGGCTGAGCCCCCCCGGCGCCCTCACATGTACTTATATTTACGTAAATATTTAAATATACACGGAGAGAAATGCCTCCATTGTCCGTTTGTCCACCTTCATCTGCATCTGTCCTTCCGTCTGTCCCACTCTGTCATCTGTCCGTCTCTCCATCGTTTATCTACGCTCTGCCCACGCATGGACGCAGGACCCCGGGCTCGGCTCACGGGGACACAGAGGCTCCTGAGCTCCCTGGTCCATGCAGGACACAGGGCTGTGGCGCCGCGTCGGGGGCGGACGTGCAGGAGGAGGGCCCACCAAGAAGGTGGGCTTTGTGCCTGGGGCACCAGGGCCGCTGGGGAGCTCGGGAGCAGAGCCGGGCTTCGGGAAGGACCTGGGCTGGAGAGGGCTGGGGAGACAGGCGCTGGGCGCTCTCTCCGGCTTTGGTTCGGTCCCTGGAGCCGGAACTTGCCTCCCTGCGGCACAGAAACGCGGTCTCTGTACTCACGGGCGTCCCTCTGGACCTGTCTCTGAACTGACCAGCAGGCGGTCAGACTCAGCTCCTTGCAGACGGCATGTCCTGCCTTTCCCCCTCCCTCGTCGTCTGGCCATCTTTCCGTCTGCTCCCTGCCCTTCCCCCGTACCCCCCACACCCCACCTCCATCTTGAGCCTGGGAAAGTGCCCAGTGCACGTGTCATGGGAGCACATGCTGTCCCTGCTGGGTGACCCTTGGTCACATGGGGGCGGGGCCAGGTGGGTGCCCTGTCCTTCCCAGCATCTGATCTTAGGGGCAGACAGAGGGCCTCCTGGCCACTGTAAGCCCAGTGGACAGCTCTGGAAGCTTCTGTCAGGCCCTGTCCTGAGCAGACGCAGGAGGCCCAGCCCTGAGGGTGGAGGGACCCAGATGGAGAGAAGCCAGAGCCAGCAGACGCAGGGAGCTCCCACCTGGGGCCGCGGGCCTGCAGATCTGGGCAGAGTGGGCCGCTGGCCAGAGCAGCCGGAGCCGGCGCCGCCCCGAGTGGGGCCCTGGAGGGATTTTGGTTGGGATGTGCCCCACCCTGAGGGCA
>NW_021913265.1:0-502 GCF_006229205.1 Suricata suricatta | reverse complement strand
AAAAGTAAAGAAAATAATAAGGGAAAAACCCAAGACACAATCCCTAGGGGGGGGAAAAACCAGCATGTAATTTCTGTCCTTGACAGAATGTATTAAATAAGCAAACACCACCAACAAGCAAAACAAGTACTACAATGTAAAAATATTTAAAAAAAAATGATAACCCTCTCACATGCATATTTGAGAGAGAGACGGAGCATGAGAGGGAGGAGGGGCAGAGAGAGTGGGAGACACAGAATCGGAAGCAGGCTCCAGGCTCTGAGCTGTCAGCACAGAGCCCACCACAGGGTTCAAACTCAAACCGCGAGATCATGACCTGAGCCGAAGTCGGATACTTAACCGACTGAGCCACCCAGGTGTCCCTATTTTCTTTTTATAAAAATATTTATTTATTTTTGAGAGACAGAGAGATAGCATGAGTGGGGAAGGGACAGAAAGAGAGGGAGACAGAGAATATACAGAGAGCTCTGTGCTGACAGCTCTGCACTGACAGCGGGGAGCC
>NW_021913264.1:0-502 GCF_006229205.1 Suricata suricatta | reverse complement strand
CTCTGAAGTGGGCTCTGTGCTGACAAAAGAGAGCCCAGTAAGGGCCTTGAACTCACGAACCGTGAGATCCTGACCCGAGCTGAAGTCAGACGCTGACTGAGCCACGCGGGCACCCCACTCACTAAATTTTCTATGGCCCATGTTCCCCAGAAGGCCAGAGCTGTTTTCTCGTGCTGATATATAAAGGGCAGAGACCTCGGCTCACTGAGAATCACTACCCCGAAGAGATACTTGCACCCCACATTCATTACAACATCATTCACAATAGCTAAAACATGGAAATAACCTACGTGTACATTGATAGATAAATGGAGATACCTATCTATCATGTGTGTGTGTATATATATATGTGTATGTATATGTGTATATGTATACATACACATATATATATTTATGGCATAACATTAAAAAGAGAAGAAAATCTAGCCTTTTGTGAAAACATGGATTGACCTTGAGTGTGTTATGCTAAGGGAAATAAGTTAGATAGAAAAAGACAAATGCC
>NW_021913263.1:0-502 GCF_006229205.1 Suricata suricatta | reverse complement strand
ATACTGTACATGGAAAACCTAACAGACTTCACCAAACATGGGCTGGAACTGATCCATGAATCCAGCAAAGTCACAGGGTACAAAATCAATGTAAAGAAATTGGTTGCATTTTTATACACTAATAATGAAACTATATAAACAGAAATCCAGAAACTGTTCTCATTCACAATTTCACACACACAAAAAAAAACCTTTAAAAGCTAGGAATAAACCTAACCAGAGATGTAAAATATCTGTATGCTGAAAAATATAGAAAATATTTGAATGAAACTGAAGAAGACACAAAGAAACAAAAAAACATTCCATGATTATGGATTGGAAGAATAAATATTGTTAAAATGTCAATACTACCTAAAGCAATCTACACATTCAATGCAATCCTAATCAAAAGTGCACCAGCATTCTTTTGAAAGCTAGAACAAACATACTAAAATTTGTGGGAAAAAAATAAATACTTCCAATAGCCAAAATAATATTGAAGAAGACCGAAATGGGATTATCA
>NW_021913262.1:0-502 GCF_006229205.1 Suricata suricatta | reverse complement strand
AAAGCATTAAAAAAAAGAGCTGTAGGATCGGGGCTGTGAGCTCAACCAAGCCTGAGACCCAGCAGCAGGGAGGCTCCAGGCACAGTGTCCGTAGGCTCTCCTGGAAACCCTGGAAATGTCCAGGCCTGAGCTCAGAAGACCAGTCTCCAAGATGAGATACAGAAAAAAGAAAGAACACAGTCTACTTCTCAACATATGAAATTAAAGCACACCATCTTGATCTTTTGATCAGCAGCTGTTACTAATTGAGGAAACCCGTTTCACCTTGGGGCCTGGTCCGGCATTCACGTGCGCCAATATCCCCGCCCCGCCCCCCCCAGGTATCCTGCCGCTCCTGGAGTTAATACTGTTTATGGACTGCTGGCTCCCTTTGATTATTTTTATTGACATTCGTTGCCTATGAATCAGCAGACTGAAGGCCCTTCTGGAGCCAGGAGGATGCCAGCAGATGCTGACTGCTCTGCCTTCTCTGCTGGGAGGACCAGATCCCAGCCGGAGCATC
>NW_021913261.1:0-502 GCF_006229205.1 Suricata suricatta | reverse complement strand
TGTGTGTGTGTGTGTGTGTGTGTGTGTGTGTGTGTGTGTGTGTGATGGACACTTAGATTGCTTCCATATTTTGGGTCTTGTAAATAATGATGTAATATATAGGGGTGCACATATCTTTTTGAATTAGTGTTTTTATTTTCTTTGAGTAAGTACCCAACAGTGGAATTTCTGGATCATATGGTATTTCTATTTTAATTCTCTGAGGAATTACTATACTGTTCCATGGTGGCTGCCCCAATTTCTCTTTCCACCAGCAGTGTACAAGGATTCTCTTTTGTTCACATTCTTACCAATACTTGCTATTTCTTATCTTTTTGATACTAGCACTCCTATAGGTAGGAGAGGATATCTCACTGTGGTTTTGATTTGCATTTCTCTAGTAAATGATGTTAAGCATATTTTCATGTGTCTGTTAGCTGTCTGTATGTCATCTTTGCAAAAATGTCCATTCAGGTCCTCTGCCCATTTTTTAATTAGCTTATTAGGGTTTTTTTTTTTTTTT
>NW_021913260.1:0-502 GCF_006229205.1 Suricata suricatta | reverse complement strand
CCTCTCTCTCTCTGCCGCTCCCCTATTTGCACTCTGTCTCTCTCTTCTCTCAAAAATAAACATTAAACATTTTTAAGAAAATAATTGATAAAAAGGACAATAATTGGTTCCCAAAGTTGAAAGAAGGAAAAGTAAAATAACCAGAAACCACAGAAGCCTTAATAATATGCTTGCAACATGAGGCTTTAGATCACAGATGATTCTATGGATATTGCCTTTTCCCTTCGGTTTATTCAGAATTTGATGTCACTCATTTGCTGTCCTCATACACAGTCGAGGTTCTTTGGGTTCTAGCAGATCTCGGGGTTCTTTAGAAATAAGACCATGGACTCAAATATGACTACCACAGTAAGATTTCTCTGAAGCTCTATCTGCACCAGATGTATCCTTTCCTACTGCAGCACGAATCATTCTGATGCCCCAAAGAACACAAACACTAGTGGGTTTTGACTCCCATTGCTTGCAAGAAAACAGTTTGTCTCTTGCCTACAGTTATAGAAAC
>NW_021913259.1:0-502 GCF_006229205.1 Suricata suricatta | reverse complement strand
CTGCTGCGGGGAAAACACCAGCTCTGGGGGAGCCCCACTTCTCTCTCCCTCTCTGCCTCTTGCTCATTTGCGCCCAAAAAGAAAAGAAAACAAAAGGAAAGGAAAGGAAAGGAAAGGAAAGGAAAGGAAAGGAAAGGAAAGGAAAGGAAAGGAAACAAAACAAAAGAAAAACTGGGCAATTTCCAAAAAGAAAGAAAGAAAGAAAAATGGGACCTTTCACAATAAAAGCTGGACTTGTAGCCTCTCCTGAAAACATAAAAGATCTTGCAACACGGGGCTGACAAATCCTCCGGGTGACCATCCCTTTGTGCTGAAAAGCTGTGGCTCCAGACATGCGCCACATCCTCCTCCAACCCGCTTCCACCGCTCACTTTCCTGCCTGGCCCTCGCGGACCTCTGTGCTGACTCTTGCGTGGAACCCGCCTCTTCGGCTGCCTCATTACTCTTATTTAGAAAGCTTTTAATTCAGGGATTTGGAGCTTGAAGGAGGAAGGAAGGATAG
>NW_021913258.1:0-502 GCF_006229205.1 Suricata suricatta | reverse complement strand
TGTAGATTTTGGATACTAGCCCTTTATCTGATATGCCATTTGCCACTATCTTTTCCCATTCTGTTGGTTGCCTATTCATTTTTTTTTTTGATTGTTTCCTTTGCCTAAGAATGCAAGAATTTCTAAGACTGCAATAAAATTTCTCTGTGAGGCACCTAGGTGGCGCACTCTTGATTTTGGCTCAGGTCATGATCCCAGGCTTGTGGGATCAAGCCCCATCCATGTCCAGCTCTGCGCTGAAAGTGCATAACATGCTTGGGAGTCTCTCTCTCCCTTTCTCTCTGTCCCACCTCTGTTTATACTCTCTCTCTTTCTCGCTCAACATAAATACACTTAAAAAAAGATTTCTCTGAAAATCACATATATATTTTACACTTATAAAATGTATATCTACAAATAATGCATAGATACTAATAAATTTACTTATTACTGTACTCAATGCTATGATAGTAAGAAAGGCAGTGACGGTGAGAACGCATGACTGTGACTCACCCACCGCAAG
>NW_021913257.1:0-502 GCF_006229205.1 Suricata suricatta | reverse complement strand
TGTAATTTTGCCTCTTCATTTGTTCATTCATTCATTCAATAAATGCTGAGTTCTCACTCTGTATAAGAAATACCAAAATGATCTCTTTTTAAAAAAAAAAGTAGTTTATTTGAGAGAGAGAGCACACATGAGAGGGAGGGACGAGGAGAGGGAGAGGGAATCCCAGGCAGGCTCTGTGCTATCAGCAAGGAGCCTGATGTGGGGCTTGATCTCAGGAACCATGAGATCATGACCTGAGCCGAAGTTGAGAGTCAGAAGCCTGACCTACTGAGCCACCCAGGCACCCCCTAAATGATCTTTGTTAGCTTCTATACTATTCTGTTTACCTTCCCTGAGAGTTTATTGTTTTTCTTGAATTAATTTCTCTAAAAATATTTTGTAAACTTTTGAAGATTTTCCCCTCATGTGGCCATAATGTACATTAAAATGCTCCAATGAGCTGTGTTTAAAAGGAAATAAAAATCTGAATATAATTGGGGTATTACAGAAATACCGTCGGGAA
>NW_021913256.1:0-502 GCF_006229205.1 Suricata suricatta | reverse complement strand
GTTCTTGAATTTGCTGGAAATCAGGGTCAAGGACTCATCTGCTTTGGGGAATGCACCTTAACCCTTTCGGAAACTAGGGCATTTCCGGTAACCCTTCAGGACACTTGATTCTGACCACCAGCTCTTGAAGTATGCGGTGACATCATCTTCCAGTAGCCCGCACCACCGCACTGACTTAGCACAGATTTACCAAACATTAGCCTTGGGCTGAGTCTAGCCCATAGATGCAGGTGCTCTTCAAAGCTGCGTGGTGTTTTTAGCAAATTCTGCATTTCTTGTCAACGTTTGCAAACCTGGACCATTCAAGTATAAAATCACTCAGGATTTGGCTTGTCTGGATGATTTTAAGATGGGGCTGGTCTGCTCTGCCGAGGTGAGGTCCTCGGCTCACTGCCCACTGGGCCATTTTACCTAGATCCCTCCCCTCCACCAGCTTCACCTGCACACCTCACACTTGTAATCCACCTGTCTGGTGCCACAAGTCCCCAGAGTCACTACCCCC
>NW_021913255.1:0-1274 GCF_006229205.1 Suricata suricatta | reverse complement strand
TTTGGTGATCCCAGCCTTCATTTGCTTCCTCTTTTCCCATAGCCTAATTACAGCTAAGGTTGCTCACATTATGTAATTCTGGCTGACAAGTGGGATTTTGTCATAGGGTTCATGAAAAAGGTTGTTCTTTTTTTTTTTTAAATTTCTTGATGAAAATTCCATTATTTTCTTTTTCTGTCTTTTCTACTAGGAGGCTTGCGTTGAGGCCTGAGGCATTAACTATTCTGCAATCATGAGGAAAAAAGTTGAGGAGATGTTATTCTAATATTATATAGCTCTATACCAAGTCTATCATCCACCTATATCCAATCTTCCAGTTATAAGACACAAATCCCTACATGTCTAAGCTATTGTTACATATGTGTCTTACTAGCAGACAAAGATATTCCTAATTAATCCATTACCATTAGATCCTTTTTGAAACTAGTATTTGAGGATTTATTCCAGAAAAAGGAACAAATTCTATGGAAAGTTGAGTTGGAAGACAAGAAACAGTGAAATCAAAGAAATCCGTAAACTTGTAGTTAACAATATTCAAGTCTTAATAGAATTATGATCAAATTAGTAACATTTTCAAATTTAAATTCAAAATGCCCTCAGGTAACACTTTGGGAGAATAGTGAAGGAAAGTACAGACGGAATAGGCTTCTGATATAGTTGGAGCCAATATTAATTGTACATTTATTAATGGTAGAATAGAACATAAGTTAATTTTTTTATTAAGAATTAAAAGGGGGGGCACTGGGTGGTTCAGTCAAGTAAGTGTCTGACTCTTGGTTTTAGCTCAGGTCATGATCTCACCATTCATGGATTTGAGCCCCACATCGGGCTCTGCACTAATGGACAGATCCTGCTTGGGCTTCTCTCTCTTTCCCTCTTTCTCTGCCCCTTCCCCACTCACTCGCTCTCTCTCAAAATAAATAAATAAACATTAAAAAAAGAATTAAAATGGTCACAAAAAGAATAAACAATAGATAAACTTATAAACCAATAGATAGAAAAACATAATCGAGGAAATAATTATTCCAATAAGCTGTACAAGTAGTAAGACAAATGATAAAAAATCACAGTGAAAAAAAAAGTAATAAAAATATACTTATAAAGTAAATAAAATGCAGAAATAATTTTAAACATATCACTTCTCATAATAAGTGTTCAACAAATTATTCTATTAAAAAGGGAGGGTTAATCACATTTGGTAGGAGATAAATTATACAGCCATAAGGTGTTTACAGGAGACATACCTAATACAAAATGAATTAAAAGGCTGAAAA
>NW_021913254.1:0-502 GCF_006229205.1 Suricata suricatta | reverse complement strand
TCTCCATTTACCTGATTTCTTTTTTATGACAAATATAGGGGTATTCTGAGGGGAATTACTCTCTACTATGTGTCCGGCAGCTAACTGCTCCTGTACTAGCTGATGCGCTGCTCACAGTTTTTAGATTTCCAAGTGATCTTATCGGCATGGGGTACGGGAATGTCAATGGCCCCTACTATATATTTCCTAAACCCTTTCTTTGGTGATTGCCCTGTAATTCTATAGGTTGGGCAGTGCCTTCCTCATTCTTTCCTAGTCCCTTTCCTGGCTTAAATCCCTGGGCTAGCATCTGTGCTCTCAGTGTCTCATTTGGACTGCACATAATAATACCCATCTGAGTTAGGAGGTCTCGCCCCCCATAAATTGACAGGAAGTCCTTGAATAACAAAAGGTTGAATGTTTCTTTGATTTTCCTCTGCATCTTGCCAGCCCAATAACTTTGCACCTTTTGTCTGGGTTTTGTTTTGACCTATGCCCTTAAGGTTAGTTAATGTAGGCGACA
>NW_021913253.1:0-502 GCF_006229205.1 Suricata suricatta | reverse complement strand
TTAGTGGATGTTTCTCATCTAGCAATTTCTAACTTCTTAGACTGTAGTTGAACATATGAAAAGATCTTAGTTCATAATTTTAAGTTCAGAAATAGGTCCGTTTTGTTAAGGAACCCACTTCAAAATTTTAATGAGTCATAGTAAGTGTTATGGGTTGAATTTTTCCCTTCGCCTCCTATATTTATATTTTGAAATCCTAAACTGTCACATTCCAGGATGTGGCCATATTCAGACTTAGGGTCTTTACAGAGGAAATCCAGTTAAAATTAGGCTGCTTGGGTGGGTACTAATCCAATAGGACTGATGTCCTCATTAAAAGGGGAGATTTGGACAAGGAGATATGAATATAGGGAAGATAGTGCAAAGACACATAGAGAGAAGACAACCATGTACAAGCCAATGAGAGGCTGAGATTAGTCTTTCACATCCCTCCAGAGGAACCAGTCTGACTGCCATGTTGATCTTGGACGTTTGGCCTCTCTAACTGAGAGACAAAACATTT
>NW_021913252.1:0-502 GCF_006229205.1 Suricata suricatta | reverse complement strand
TAAGGAGGCAACAGTGGCAAAGGGAGATATTGAAGAAAGTACAGCACAGAAATCACATACTTGCACAGAGAACAAGCAAACTGGATGCTAGGTATAAGTTTTTTAATTGATACTGAGGGGCAACACCTCTGTATATCAGCTTCTTCCAGTCTCCTGCTGCACACCGCCCTCTAGAAGCAGGTGCAACCATGGGCAATGCAGATCTTTCAGCCGAGAAAAAGTCCAGAGGGCCACCCAGCTAAGACCTTCCATCCTCAACACACCAGGGGTAATAATGTTGGGTCTTTGCTACTTCCTCTAAGATTAATCCATGTATTTCAAAAACATATTTGGATTTCTTGATGTAAATCTAAGAGCAAACTCCAGTCGTTGTGAAAAGGCAAAGATCTGAAGCTGTCCTCCAGATCCAGTGATCTATGCACAAGAGAAAGAGGTTGCCTGATGTCAGCTCTGGAGCCCGGATGGACTGGATGGTGTTTGAGGCCCCTCCCATGTTTAGACC
>NW_021913251.1:0-502 GCF_006229205.1 Suricata suricatta | reverse complement strand
AAGTAATTGACCAAATATAAATAAGTAACCTAAAATTAAAAACAACATATTTTGGTCTAATTACATAGATGTCAATATGTTTTTTTGTTTGTTTTGCTTAAATTCTTCATACACCTGCCTCATGTTTTCTTTTTATTATTATGGTTTCTCTGACTATGTTAATAAATATTCAGAGTAAATGGTTTTATTTATTTGTTAAGAAAACCTGAAAATGAATGTAAATTTGAGGAATAAAACTTGAAATGATAAGAACCAAATTTAAAATTCTTTAATAATTATATCTATATGTGATTGACTAATGGTATTATACAGACTCATTAAAGGTTAGGTATATGAATAAATATTATGATTGATTAAAAGAATAATTATTAATCCTGTCATGTTTTTTAAGTGGCAGATGACATTTGTGTTGATTTACTTTGTGTATAATAAAACACTTCTCCCAGTTTTCAGTTTTTATCTCTGGGACTACCCGAGAATCCCAGGTCATGTGTAGTGGGTA
>NW_021913250.1:0-502 GCF_006229205.1 Suricata suricatta | reverse complement strand
CTGAAGACAAAGTAAAATTGTGTAACCCTTTGGTAAATATTTTGGCAGTTTCTCAGAAAGTTAAGCATAGAGTTATAATCCAGCAGTTCTAATCCTAGGTATAATATACCAAAGAGAAGTAAAAACATGTATCAACACAAAAACTTGTATACAGATGTCATAACAGCATTATTCATAGTACCACAAAGTGGAAACAATCCATATGTCTCTCAACTGGTGAATGAATAAACAAAATGTGAAATAACCTTACAATTAAACATTATTTGGTCTTAAAAGGAATGAAGTCTTGATAAATGCTACAATAGAGATGAACCTTGAAAATATTATACTAGACATAAAAGGCCTCATATTGTGTGGTCCCATTTATTTTTTTAAGTTTAATAAATTTTTATTTATTTGAGAGAGACAGAGACACTGTAAGCAGGAAAGGAGCAGAGAGAGAAGGAGAGAGAGAATCACAAATAGGCTCCATGCTGCTGCCAGCACAGAGACCCACACAGGG
>NW_021913249.1:0-502 GCF_006229205.1 Suricata suricatta | reverse complement strand
GGGGGTGGTGATGGTGGTGGGCACTTGAGGGGAAGAGCACTGGGTGTTGTATGGAAAACAATTTGACAATAAAATATTATGGAAAAAAAAAAACAAAATAAAACCTTCTGCACAGCTAAGAAAACAGTCAGCATGATTACAAGGCAACCAATGGATTGGGAGAAGATATTTGCAAATGACATATCAGATAAAGGATTCATAACCAAAATCTATAAAGAACTTATCAAACTCAACACCCATCTTCATCTTAGGCAAAAGCAAACCTGGGGCACCTGGATGGCACAGTCAATTAAGCGTCTGACTTCGGCTCAGGTCATGATCTTGTGGTTAGTGATTTCGAGCCCCGCATCAGGCTCTGTTCTGACAGCTCGGAGCTTGAGTCTCCTTCAGAATGTGTGTCTCTCCTTCTCTCTGCCCCGACCATGCTTATGCTCTGTCTCTTTCTGTCTCTCAAGAATCAAGTAAATGGTAAAAATAAATAAATAAATAAATAAATAAATAA
>NW_021913248.1:0-502 GCF_006229205.1 Suricata suricatta | reverse complement strand
AAGATGATTCTGACTGGGGCGCCTGGGTGGCTCAGTCGGTTAAGCATCCAACTTTGGCTCAGGTCATGATCTTGCAGTTCGTGGGTTTGGGCCCAAGTTGGGCTCTGTGCTGACAGCTCAGAGCCTGGAGCTTGTCTTTGGATTCGTCTCCCTTTCTCTCTGCCCCTCCCCTGCTCATGCTGTCTCTCTCAAAAATAAAATAACATTAAAAAAAACCATAATGAATAAATGTTAAAAAAAGAACTTCTGGCAAAATTGAAATACTGAAATGTGTTATTTGTAAACCAAGGCTGAGATAGATGATAGGTTCATACTTGCAAGTGGATTTAGGTTTTATTTTACTTTTTGTTTTTTTTTCAGTAGTTTTATGTAAGCTCTTCAAAAATACTTGGTACGATAAATCATCACAGCAATCTTTGTATTAGAAAAGGTTACTTGGTTTTAATCATTAAGTTGACTAACTTCACTTTTGATTATTTGATAATGTCAGTTGTTAAAGACA
>NW_021913247.1:0-502 GCF_006229205.1 Suricata suricatta | reverse complement strand
CCAACAGAAAGCAGGACTGGAACAGTCCAGAGCCCTGGATACTGTTCTTTGTGCCTCTATATGGTTTATTTCATCTTCCTGATCACCCAATGCGAAAGGTAATGTTTGTTTGTTTTTTAGCCCTATTTTACAGATGAAGAAACCAAGGCATAGACTACTTAATAAATTTGTCTAAAAATCACAAAGCTAATAATTAGTCAGACTGGGACTCAACCTCGGGTCATCTGGCAATACAGCCTATACTTGTAGCTTCTCTGTCACATCACCACTTAAGGGCTACCGTATCCACAGCACCTGCTGAGGCCAAGAAGGGGCCAGTCAGCAGCAGTTGATAGGCAAGGTCCCTGAGAAATTGCCTCAGTACCTTGTTAGAGCAAAGGAAACAGATCACTCATCACTCCGGGGGTGAGCCTTTGTGAGTAGGGATAGAGACAAATCCAAATCAATGGAGGAAGATTAGGATTAATTTATTATGAAGTCCATGCCTTCCCCCAAAGAGGTA
>NW_021913246.1:0-502 GCF_006229205.1 Suricata suricatta | reverse complement strand
TTTGGGTTTACTGACCCGAATGTACTGGGTTTACTGAGTGCTGCTTGGCAAGCTGTTGGTGGCTGTGAGGTCAGTACCCCAGGGGGACAGGACCGCCTCCTGTAGCAGGACTCTAAGTAGAGGTCCTGGAGGGACTCGCAGGGAGCAGCTGAGAATCTGGCCACTCACACTGAGTTGACGAAGCCTCAGGTCTCCATAGTGGGGTGAGCTGCTGGGGCGGACCTCAGAGGGATGTGACAAAGGTGGTGTTCGCAAGACAGAGAAAACCAACCCCCTTGTAGCTGGTACAGACCCTGTGGCTTCCACCTGTGAAAAGGTGATGCCAGAAACCCTGCCTGAGGGTCATTAATTCAGCAGATACTTGTTTCTTGTTTTCCTTCCGGTTCTGTTTGTTTATTCATTAGAAGACAATTGATATGTAGCATTGTTTTAGTTTCAGGTGTACGACAATGATACGGTGCTTGTGGACATTGTGAAATGACCCCCACAGCCAGTCTGCATC
>NW_021913245.1:0-502 GCF_006229205.1 Suricata suricatta | reverse complement strand
ATGAAGATGGTTGGAGGGGACATCGGGCAGTGACCGCAGTGGACAAGGCCCCAAATGGGCCGTGGAGGCAGGAGAGGATGGGGAGGCAGCTGGGGCTGAGGCCTTGTCTGGGGAGGAACAGGGTGTTCGGAACACAGTTGTGAGCCCTTCAGGATGGAGTCTGCCCTGGGGACCCCCAAGATGCCCCAACCAGCCTATGTTGACCCCTCGGCTAGGCCAGGGCTCAGTGAAGGACAGAAGGACCCTGGGGGGGCTTCAGATCAAGGGACCGTGGTCTGGATTTGAGGCAGGGGGCCCCTGAGGTTGTACACCGAAGTTCACAGTCAGGCCAGGACTGCGACCTCAGGGTGAGCCCTGAAAGCTCTGGGGGGGTCAGTCTCTCGCGTGTCACCGTCGCTGCGTGATGGTGGCGGTGGCATCAGTGTCATCCACCATGAGGCTGCCCGCCAACCCCTTGAAGTGCGTTTCTGCCCCAGTCCAGTGAAGCCAAGGGCAAGGCCAC
>NW_021913244.1:0-1274 GCF_006229205.1 Suricata suricatta | reverse complement strand
TTCCAGGCTTAATGTGTTTGGAGGGGTAGATATTGAGAGTTGAAGATACAGAGATGGAAGTGCCCTGAGAAAGGCTTTGAATGCCATACCTGGCATTTTAACTTGACCCTTTGAAAGTTTTGGCAAGTCTCTGTTTTCAAGAGTCCACTGTAGCAGCCCGTATGGTGGTACAGTTGCTGGAGAGCAAGGCTGGAGGCAGGGACCCCGGAAGCAGACGGTGACTCACAGGACAGCGAGGTGTGGCCCCGCCTAGATTGGGCAGAATGACGTCATTGTAGATTGGTGCTTTATCTGACATCCTGTGAGAGTGCTCATCTCTCAGGCTCCTTGTCCTTCTTGCTAATTTAGAGGGGCCTGGGTCAGGGGCCGGGAGGAGTGGCTGGATGAGAGAAGGGTGAGGGGAGAAGGATGAGGGGGAAGTGAGTGGTGGCAGGAAGGTGGGGGCTCGGTAGGTTTCAGTGGGGATGGGGAGAGTAGGCTGGAGCATCAGGGAAGCTCGGACTCCCTGGAAAGTTGCTGGCAGGGAAAGCCTGAAAGCGGATACGGGCACCAGTTAAATCCAGGCACACAAGGCCCAGGGCACACCCCCAGGGAGGGACCGACCGTATTTCTCCCCATACTGAGCAACTCCTGTCCCACTCATGGCCAAGGGTCCAAGGCCTGGCACGGAGCAGACAGCCACCCAGGTGAGCAGAATGACATAATTAAGTTAACTCATTTTCTTCAAGTCTCCTAAAAAGGCATCTTTTCTCCTTAGCAGAAATGCCTTTGGAGGAAGTTTAAGGATGAGTTAAAGTGGGGAGAAAAGTTAAACGGGGGCAGGTTTATTGGAGTAAAATGAACAGACTTTAGGACAGGCAACTAGGACCGCTCTAAGAAGGCTCTGGAGTGGCCAGGGAGGAGCCTAGTGAGATGTAGCTAGTGGATGTGTGTGGCCGGGCGGCTTCAGGAAGGTGTGTGCTGCTCGGAGACAGAATTAAAACAGCGGGGGGCACCTGGGTGGCTCAGTCAGTCAAGTGTCTGACTTCCACTCAGGTCATGATCCCACAGTCCGTGACTTGGAGCCCACGTCGGCCTCTGTGCTAACAGAGCCTGGAGCCTGCTTCGGATTCTGTCTCCCTCTCTCTCTGCCCCTCCTCCGCTCACACCCTGCCTTTCTCTCTCTCTCAACAATAAATAAAGATTTTTAAAAAATCTTTTTTAAATAATTAAAACAGCCTTCACTCCCTTCCAGCCCTCCCCTTTACAACAAAAGGGTGGGTGTTTTAATCCCA
>NW_021913243.1:0-502 GCF_006229205.1 Suricata suricatta | reverse complement strand
GATGCAGACTGGCTGTGGGGGTCATTTCACAATGTCCACAAGCACCGTATCATTGTCGTACACCTGAAACTAAAACAATGCTACATATCAATTGTCTTCTAATGAATAAACAAACAGAACCGGAAGGAAAACAAGAAACAAGTATCTGCTGAATTAATGACCCTCAGGCAGGGTTCCAGGCATCACCTTTTCACAGGTGGAAGCCACAGGGTCTGTACCAGCCACAAGGGGGTTGGTTTTCTCTGTCTTGCGAACACCACCTTTGTCACATCCCTCTGAGGTCCGCCCCAGCAGCTCACCCCCCTATGGAGACCTGAGGCTTCGTCAACTCAGTGTGAGTGGCCAGATTCTCAGCTGCTCCCTGCGAGTCCCTCCAGGACCTCTACTTAGAGTCCTGCTACAGGAGGCGGTCCTGTCCCCCTGGGGTACTGACCTCACAGCCACCAACAGCTTGCCAAGCAGCACTCAGTAAACCCAGTACATTCGGGTCAGTAAACCCAAA
>NW_021913242.1:0-502 GCF_006229205.1 Suricata suricatta | reverse complement strand
CCAGCAATCCCACTGCTGGGAATTCACCCAAAGGAAATGAAGCCACTGATTTGGAAAGATTAGCTCATCTTTATGTCCCCCGAAGCCCTGTTTACACAGCCAAGATATGGGCGTGATTTAAGCATCTGCGGATGGAGGAACGGATAACGGCGATTCGGTGTATAAACAGTGGAATGTCACTGAGCCCCAAAAAGGAGGGAAATCCCACCACCTGCAACAATGTGGGCGGAGTCAGAGGGGAATGTGCCCAGTGGGACGAGTCTGTCACAGAAGACAGACAGCATCTGACTTCACTTACACACAGAATCCAAAAACTAAAACAAATGAAGAAACAGGCAAACGAACAGCAGGAGCAGAGTTATGAGCACTGGACCAAACTGCTGGCTGCCAGAGGGGAGGGGCAGGTGGGGAAGAGTGCAGGGGGGAGGGAGGTGTAGCTGTAGGTTATGGACTGAGTAATGCAACAGATACCAGTGTATCCCTACCCGTGCATGTGTGTGCG
>NW_021913241.1:0-502 GCF_006229205.1 Suricata suricatta | reverse complement strand
GGACTCTTGATTTCAGTTCAGGTCATGATCTCACAGTTTATGAGTACAAGCCCCGCATTGGGCTCTGTGCTGATAACACAAAGCCTGCTTGGGATTCTCTCTCTCCCTCTCTTACTCTGTTTCTCCCCATGCATGTGCTCTTTCTCTCTCTCAAAATAAATGAAGATTAATTTTTTTTTAAAGAATGGAGCCAAGATTCCAACAGCAACTGAAATCACAGAACATCTGAGAGGTGTGTGTACAGGCAGGCCCAAAGTATCAGGGCAAAGAACTGGATTGGAAGCATCTCCCATAGAAGATGAAGGAAAACTGTGACAAACAGATTGACAATGTGCTAAAATAACAACAACCACAAAAATAGTCAATAGCCCCTAGAACAAGGAACATTACTAAGGAAAAGGCACACATTACAAATGATAAAAGAAAATGCAACAACTCTAGATATCTATGGATCTATTGGTAGAGCTTCAAAATACATGGAGCAAAAAAAAAAAAAAAAAAA
>NW_021913240.1:0-502 GCF_006229205.1 Suricata suricatta | reverse complement strand
ACTGTCTCTCTCTGTCTCTTAAAAATAAATAAAAAACATAAAAACAAATTTAAAGGGCTTTTTGAGCCAGAAAATTTTCTGTGCGGGGGGGGGGGGTCTGTGCTGTGCATTGTAGAATGTTTAGCAGCATCTCTGGTCTCTCCCCACTAGATACCAGCCGCAGGGCCCGAGGTCATGAGAGTCTAAAATATCTTCAGTCGGGGCATCTGGCTGGCTCAGTTGATGGAACATGGGACGCTTGACCTTGGGGTTGTGAGTTTGAGCCCCATGTGGGTGGAGAGATTACTTAAAAAAATAAAATCTTTAAAAGAATCTTCAGGGGGTGCCTGGGGGGCTCAGTCGGTTAAGCGTCCGGCTTTGGCTCAGGTCATGATCTCATGGTTGGTGGGTTTGAGCCCCATGTGGGTGGAGAGATTACTTAAAAAAATAAAATCTTTAAAAAAAATCTTCAGGGGGTGCCTGGGGGGCTCAGTCGGTTAAGCGTCCGGCTTTGGCTCAGGTC
>NW_021913239.1:0-502 GCF_006229205.1 Suricata suricatta | reverse complement strand
CTAAAGCCCAACCTGCACTGAGACGTCTGGGGCCTGGCGCACACAGACTGGTCCGGTTCCCACCACCGCAGCATAAGCGCGTTCTTAGTCCCCAGTTCACAGAAAAGGAGACTCAAAGCATCCGACCTCATGCTGGTCAGGAACCGGCGAGCAAGGATCCCAATCCCGTTCTGCGGACTCCAAAGCCGGTGCTTGAGATCCACGGCCTCGCCAAATAAAAGTCCGGGGGAGGGGCGCCACCACCAACCGCGCTGCCTTCCACCCTGAAACCGAGACCGTCTTCGGGCAGTAAGTGCGGAGACCGGCCTCAGTCTGGGAGGAAAAGGAGACCACGCCCATATTGAAATCCGGACAGGTATGTGGACCAATCCCAGGAAGGAACAATCATGGGGGGGCGGAGTTATGTAAACCACGCGGAGCCAGTCCAGGAAGGCATGGCAGCCAAGAGCACTATTTAAGGTGCTTTCTAAAAAGAAATCTAGCTATTATCATAAAGTACGTG
>NW_021913238.1:0-502 GCF_006229205.1 Suricata suricatta | reverse complement strand
ATTTGGGTAAATGTTCCTCAATTTCATTGCTTTTATTTAATAATTTCATATATTTCCTAAGCATCAGTTTTCTTAATTGATGTTTTTTAGCATATGTGCTGCTGAAATGAGCACTCTTTAGTTAATGTTTGAATAATTTTACTGTCAATTTTCCCAGTGAGATGATGAGGAAGTTATAACCCTTCAATCCAAAGTTTTTAAAAAAGAGTGTTATTATTTCCTTAAGGCCGGTTTGGGTGAAACAATTTCATCTTGAAAATTTGCTGAAAAAGAATCAGACTTCCTTTTATTGTACTAATTTCACCAGGCTTTTGAATTCCTCAAGTGCCAGTGTACTAGTACAAATACTTCCATAACTTTAAGAAACTGGGATTCCCATGAAGCTTTACCCAATGATCAATATGCTGGCCTTTCTTCTGTTTTGACTTATGTATCCAGTATATTTGGTTTAAAATCAAATGGTTATTGCTGCGGTGGAGGTCTAGGAGGTTTTTTCCTACTT
>NW_021913237.1:0-502 GCF_006229205.1 Suricata suricatta | reverse complement strand
CGCCCCGATCCACTAGAGGACAGCACGCAGGACGCCCCGATCCACTAGAGGACAGCACGCAGGACGCCCCGATCCACTAGAGGACAGCACGCAGGACCCGAGGCGGACTAGAGGGCCTCGACCGCGGCGGGGGGAGCAGGCATTCACGCGTCCGGTGCGGAGGGCCTCGAGGGCCCCGGGCGCACGCGGACCCCGTGGACACCGCCCGTCCTGGGGGCCCCGGCCCGGCTGCAGGTGCCCGCGGGAGGGGGGGGGGAGGGCCCCCCACTCCCCCGCCAGAAACCGGAACCGGAACCGGAACCGAGGCTGAGGAAGGGGCCGGGCTGAGGGAAGAGGAGGCCGGAGGAGCGCAGCTGGAGCCCGGCGGCTCGCCCCCACCCCCCGCCCCCTCTGTGGGGCAGACGTGGCACAGTTGCAGGGCAGGTGGCCACTGCTGGCCTGCACGGTCCGCCTTAGGGACAGCACAGCCTGGCCCGAGGGTGTCCCTGGCCGAGACCCCGGC
>NW_021913236.1:0-502 GCF_006229205.1 Suricata suricatta | reverse complement strand
CCCACTGACAAATCCTTGAAAGGGGCAGAGTGACCTCTCTCTAGGAGCTCAGCTGTCTCCTTGATGACAGTGATGACACTTTGCTGGGTGCAAAAGAGAATCTAAGCTTAACATTATCCCAACCTCTAGCATCCTGTAAATCTTCCTCCTTTATCTCAACTGCCCCAAGATATATGCTGGCCATCAGGCTCCAGGCTTACGGTCCCCTATTTGTATCTGAAGGGTCTCATGACCTTTTTTTTTAAACAGTAGTGGGTAATAAGGGGTGTTTCTCTAGCAACTGCTACCCCTCATGGTCCTGGAAACCTTGCTTCCAAAATACCTTAGAGACTTTATTCCTGGTCCCCTTCCAACCTGAGGATATATACTGAGTTACCCTTCACGACCCCATGCAGCTCTTCCTGCCCCTGGCCATGCCTCCCTCTTTAGTAAAAGTACCTTCTTGCACCAAAGATGTCTTCAAGAATTGTTTCTTGGCCGACAGCTCTGGACCCCAGGAACC
>NW_021913235.1:0-502 GCF_006229205.1 Suricata suricatta | reverse complement strand
TGCTCCGGGCTCTGAGCTTGAGCACACACCCAATGCGTTGCTCAAACCCACAAATCCGAGGATGATGACCTGACCCAAAGTCTGGTGGCTAAACGACTGAGCCACCCCAGCACCTTTCAACTCTCATAAATTAATGCGATGCCTTCCTGCCTATCGCTGGGACCCACTTAGAATTATGCTAGAAAAGGAGAAGATTCAGTAGGCAGAATGGGAAAGATCAGGACCTGAGATCTCTGGGTGGCGAAAAAGCATTTAGAACAATGCTGGGAGTGTCTGATCACAGCAAACCCCCTCAGATGTAAGGTTCCTCTTAAATGTTTGACAGACACCACCTACTGCCCCTCAGATTCCCCTCAGGTATTTGAATAAAGAGCTAACTAAAAATTAGTAGTAGATCATAAAACCTAAGACCCACAGGGAACTGTCTGGCCTTAGGCCACCCCTCATACACTTGAAATGAGACAATCAGGAGTGGAATACTGACACCTACAGTTATTAGGCC
>NW_021913234.1:0-502 GCF_006229205.1 Suricata suricatta | reverse complement strand
ACCCTTAAAGTCTGTGCATTTCACTCTACATTAATTCTACCTCAATACATGACTGTAGAAACTTGTGCCACAAAACTGTCTCTGCACACGTGCCCTGTCCCCACCACTTCTCCTGGATCCAAGGTCAACACCAGACCTCCACACTGAGTCAAGGGCAGAGTCGGCAATACGGGGCATATTCAGAGTCTGAGGCACCCTGGGCACTAAGGGTGTGCATTGCCGCTTGGCGTCTGAGTCGTCAAGTCTGGAGGTAGAATGAAGGTGGCATTTAAAAGAAGTTTAAATGAAATTGCTTTTACAACACCAAAGACTTTATCATCCATTTCCTACATAAAAGGTAGCTATTTTTTTGCATGGACCTCAAGCATATTGTAGTATAGAGGTGGAATTTAAGGAAAGGTATTAAGCAGGCTGTGTTGTAGCTTACGAACAAGTAATAAATTGTACCATTTATCTTGAATGTATCATAGATAAGCTGCTATATAACGATTGCCACTTCAGA
>NW_021913233.1:0-1274 GCF_006229205.1 Suricata suricatta | reverse complement strand
CCCGCACGCAGGCCTCCCATCGTTGCCCCGTGGGTGTTCAGATGCCCCCTGACAAGGAGGTCCCCCCAGTGCCTGGCTCTGGAGCATTCGCCTGGAGGTACCGTGGCAAAAAGGTCCTTCTGCCAACACGCCGGCTCACAGCCACTCCTGGAGACGACAGAGTTGTGAAGACAGCCCCACCCACCCCATCCCAGCCCCTGCCCCTCTGTTCCCAGAGAAAACGGCCTGCGTGTCTCACGTTCCCAGCCCACACCCTGGACACCGGCCAGCTTTCTTCTGGGTGCTTCTGCCTGCCGTGTGCGTCGGCTCCCCTGGCAACGCTCCCCACGTCCCCAGACCCGTGGGCCTCCTGGATGAGGAAGGCACGCACACCCCTGGAGCGCGCCTGCGTTCTCTCTGGGGGTCTGGGCAGCTGCAGGAAGTAAGAAACGGAATTCCCAGACGGTTGCTTCGGACACACCCAGGGCGAACCAGAGAACAGACTACCCGCCTCTAGCCCACGTCAGGAGGAGAGGCAGGCAAGTGTTGCACCCAAGGGCTGGGTGAGAATCCTGGCTCCCCCTCCCTGGCAGCTGCGTGACCTTGGGCAAGTCACTCTACTTCCTCTACACCTCAATGTACTCATCCATAAAATGGGGTAATATGTAGGACCTACCCTTCTGGGTTTTATTAAAAAGTTAAATATGTTAATGGATGTAAAGCACTTCGCACCAATGTCTAGAACACGAGAGAACTTTCTGGAAATGCTCGATGCTTGTGTTGTCCAAAACAGGATCCCTAACCCCATGTGGCTCTTGTGCCCTTGAAACTTGGCTAATGTGACTCTGGAACAGTACCTTTTATTCAACTGAGTTTTGCTTAATTTAAATGTAAATTGGCACATGTGACTAGTGGCTCCCATTGGACAGTGCTGGTCTGGAGCAAAGTAGGTGCCCAATAAATGCTAATTATGACTGTTATTAGGGGCTGTATTAGCGGGCTCACCAGGTTAGTAATTAGGGTGCATCTCATCTCTGAGCGTGTCGAGGTCGGAGAAACTATTCATCTTTGTATCCCAGCATCTTGCAGGTGGTTTTGAATCGTATTTGGGTTTTTGGGTTGTGGACCCCTTAGAGGTACTGAGGATACGCTCTCCCTACAGCAAGTACCAAGTGTCTGCAGGATTTCAGGGTTCTGCACAGCCCTGGAGTCGAATCTGTGACCCGGCAGACACCTGGCAGTCCCCAGGCAGCACTCGGGACCGCAGCCAAGCGCTTCCACGCTTAGGGGCTGGG
>NW_021913232.1:0-502 GCF_006229205.1 Suricata suricatta | reverse complement strand
ATATTTCATTCTTTCTCACTGCCAGGTCCTTTTGAATTAAAAAAAATATATATTTTATTGTCAAGTTGGTTTCCATACAACACCCAGTGCTCTTCCCCATAAGTGCCCTCCTCCATCACCACCACTTTTCCCCCCTCCCCCTTCCCCTTCAACTCTCAGTTCATTTTCAGCATTCAATAGTCTCTCAAGTTTTGCGTCCCTCTCTCTCCTCAACTCTTTTTCCCTCTTCCCCTCCCCCTGGTCCTCCATTAGGTTTCTTCTGTTTTCCTGTTAGACCTATGAGTGCAAACATATGGTATCTGTCCTTCTCTGCCTGACTTATTTCGCTTAGCATGACACCCTCAAGGTCCATCTACTTTTTTACAAAGGCCATATGTCATTCTTTCTCATTGCCATGTAGTACTCCATTGTGTATTTTTTAAATACATTTCTCAAAACAAATATTCACATTCCTGGGGCGCCTGAGTGTCTCAGTCGGTTATGTGTCAGACTTCAGCTCAGG
>NW_021913231.1:0-502 GCF_006229205.1 Suricata suricatta | reverse complement strand
TCTCTCTCTCTCTCTCTCTCTCAAAATAAATAAACTTAAAAAAAATACTTAGCTTGTTCAGCTGCATAGAATTATTAAAATATTTCTATAGTAATATTCTGGGAAAGCACTTGGTTGAGTGTTGATCCTATTTCTGTGTTTTTAGTCCTTTTTATTTGTTAAAAAAAAGAATGGGTTTTTAGGAATAATTTATTCTACCTTGGCCCTTGCTTTTCAGAAATTATTGTTGATTTCTGAGCTTTCCTCAGGAAATACATGCTCATGAGTGAACCTACTTCATGTAAAACTAAGAAAAAAAATCCTATGCTATTAGTACTTTCAGAATATTGATGCTGAATATTGAACTCTCTGAATGTTTTCCCTTTTTAATGAGTATATACAGGATATAACTTTATAAGGATATTGCAGTTATCTGGGTATCTCAGTCACTGAATATGTGAAAAATGTCTTGTGGACCTGGTTCTTTCCCTCATTCTTTATTATATTTAGTGGTAGAATGGCC
>NW_021913230.1:0-502 GCF_006229205.1 Suricata suricatta | reverse complement strand
CAGTATTATCTATATCATCTGAAAGGGAAAGGGACTTTAGAAGCAAAGCCAGCCCAAGCTTGTTCTCTGACCTAAGTAACAGGAAACGAGAACTTTCTCACGTTGACTTCCAAAAGCCCAGCATCAACCGAGGCCTTTTCATTTATGAACAGTTACTGATCTCTCGAGAAAAGACCAGAAGTCTCCTGGATCCAAGCCCCGGCCTTCCACACAGACCCCTCTCCGCTCCGAGCACCCTCTCCACCTCAACGGTCCACCTTCCTGTCCTTCGAAATCGAGCTGAGTGAGGAGTCCGGTCCTCATCGCAGCCAGCTCCCAGGGCTTCAGGCCTGCCAGGGAGGCGGGTTACCGGAGTTTTCCCGCACTGGGATTTGTCATTTTCAAAGAACTGGAATTGCCACATGCTTCACACGGTGTCCCCTAAATACCAAGTCCTTCTTTAACGGGCGACCAGGCAGCTGAGGACCTGGGGGAACCACAGCGGCACTGACGTGAGAACCAA
>NW_021913229.1:0-502 GCF_006229205.1 Suricata suricatta | reverse complement strand
GTGTGTGTGGTCTATTCCACTGGTCAGTGTTCTGTGTCTGTATCTGGCGTGACCACAAAGGAGACGGGACAAAGGCAGACCTGGGCAGGGAGGTCATACTGAGCACTTGTGCTGCCATCGAGATGAGTTCTCCAAAATGGTGAGTTAGGTATGGCCTTGCCTTGGCTTCAGCACAGTTTCACTTGGGAGAAATTTGGGGATTACTAAACCTGTGACAAAGATCATTTGTATTTTTACGCTAAGTGGAGTTACACTCTAGGGTTGGATAATTTAGCCGTATTTTCCACCCACATGTGCTTCTGGTGGGATATTAAAAACACAGAGAGGTGCCTGGGTGGCTTAGTTGGTTGAATGTCTGACTCTTGATTTTGGCTTGGGTCGTGATCCGGGGGTCAGAGGATGGAGCCCTGAGTCGGACTGCATGCTGGGATTCTCTCTCTCTCTTTTTCTGCCCCCACTTGCACGTGCTCTTTCTCTCAATTAAAAAACAAATGAGACAGGG
>NW_021913228.1:0-502 GCF_006229205.1 Suricata suricatta | reverse complement strand
GTCCTTCTATGGACCACAAGCCATGCACCTGCTGACCTGCAGTGTCCCCATGCCCATCCCAGAGCGGGGGCGCCCATCTCGCACCTCCCTACATGCTCTGAGCTGCACCAGATGCCGAGAGGCAGAGGGAGGCGGCCCTAGTCACCGGTCCTGCAGGGCCACGTGCCGGGTCCGCCGACGGGGCCTCTGCAGTGGGAACGGGGAGCACTATCGTGGTGGAGTTTTCAAATCTGGGAAGTCGCCATACTGCCCTGGACCAGCAGGCACAGTGGGGGAGGGGCATCTGGCCCAGTGGGAGGGTCGCCGCAGTGTCTTCCCTGGGTGGCCCCAGCGCTGGCACCTCTGGGCTGGCTCCAACCACAGGGCTGCCGCTGGGCTGGCCACGGCCGTGCGCATGACATTGACCACCACGTGTGCAGTGTTCCATCCCCTGCCGAGCACGGGGAACAGTGAGGCCACCTTCGGGACCACCCAGGGCACCTCTGACCTTCCAGCCCCATGG
>NW_021913227.1:0-502 GCF_006229205.1 Suricata suricatta | reverse complement strand
GTGTGTGTTTATGGTTATTACATCTTCAAATTCGCTGATGCTTTGCTCTAGCACTTCAGGTCTGTGGTTGAGCTCCACTAGTAAAATTTTTATTTCAGTTACTATAATTCCAGCCGCAGAATTTCTATTTTGTTCGTTAAAAAGGCAGTTTCTGTATTCTTATTGACACACAGACAACAGGAAATCAAAGCCTAGAAAAGCAGAGAGGGAATGAGTATCCAGTCTCACTACACCATGTTAACTAAAGTGCTCAGTTTTTAACAAGACTGTAAGACCTACATCGAAACAGGAAGGTGTGACCCGTATTCTGGAAAAATCAGGCCACAGGAATTGCCTGGCAGACACCTGGGTATTGGATTTGAAGACAGGGCTTCCGAAGCACCAATTCTAAGTACGTTGAAAGAACTGAAGGAAATCACACCTAGAGAAATAAAGAACACCATGGACACAGTATCCCATCACAGCAGATTCAGGAATATTACTGGACAAATCTGAACACCCT
>NW_021913226.1:0-502 GCF_006229205.1 Suricata suricatta | reverse complement strand
AAGGGCCAGAATGGCACAATGAGGTAATCTGGAGACAGCCAACAAAGGCAGAGGAAGGAAGCAACAAATGTTTTGAAGAATTGACAAAGATATGAAACTAATTTTTAGGGTATTAGATCATGAACTTCTGTAAGAATCATCTAGGGTAGCTATATGCTAATTAAAATCGGACAAAATAGACTGCTGTCAAACCTTTTACAGGAGAGAAAAGATATTTTCTAGGTGGTCTAATATAAGAAAATCAATCAGCATAAGGCAACACATTAATAGAACGAAGAGGATAAAAAAGCTCATCATCTCAAGAGCTGTCGAAAAAAATATTTGAGAAAACTACCATCCTTTCATGATAAAAGCAGTCACAAAGCTAGGAGTAAAGAGGTATTTCTTTTGTTTGTTTTTTAAAATTTAAATAGTTTATTACCACGTTGGTTTCCATATAACACCCAGTGCTCTTCCCCACAAGTCCCCCCTCCATGACCATCACCCCCTTTCCTTTTCCCCC
>NW_021913225.1:0-502 GCF_006229205.1 Suricata suricatta | reverse complement strand
TTTTTAAAAAAAAATAGTTATTCCATTATTGCTTCCTGTGTTATATCTTCTATTCTCTGACATTTTAATTGATAGTTTTTAAGAAATGATCTTATCTCTGAATAGTCTGATGTTTATTTGTGTCTCTCAATCTTTCATGCAAGACGCTTTCCTCTGATACCTGGTAATTATACATTGTCTGCACATATTTAAGAGTGAAATGTTAAAAATTTACTAGAAACTGTAGTATTATTCAGACTTTAAAAAGAAGGAAATCTTGCCACATGCTATAGCATGGATGAACCCTGAGGACATCACATTAAGTGAAATAAGTCAGTCACAAAAAAACAATACTGTATGATTCTACTTCTAAGAAGTGTCTAAAGTAGTCAGCCCAAAGAACAATGATGGTTGCCAGAGTTGTTCACAGGATATATTCAGTTTTGCAAGGTGAAAAAGTCCGGGAGGTCTATTGTACAACATCTATATGAATTTAATGGTGCAGAGCTACACTGAAAAGGGT
>NW_021913224.1:0-502 GCF_006229205.1 Suricata suricatta | reverse complement strand
CCAATGCACACAGACATGCACATACACACATATATGGACTTGTGCACACAGAGAAGATGGAATTAGTCATTATAGACTTTTAGCCAGTCTGTTTGCCTTCCCTTGATAATCAAAGTAATTATCCACATTCTGAAGCAGAAGGTAATGAACAAATATAAACTTTCCCATAAGCCCAAGGGAACTTCTTATTTTTTTTTTATTTCCATGATGCTACCTCCCACTCCCACCAGGGGTGATAACCAGTATCCAGGTACACCAGGACTACTCCACAGCTCAGAGTACAGGCAGCAGCTAAAACACTTCTTGATCTGTGCTTTCTGGTTACTGCAGTAACAATATTACATGCGTTAACAACAGGCTTTTGGGCCTATTTGTCATAACAGCCTGATAGTTTTACAGAAATTATTACGTCATCTTAGAAAATTACCTTGAGGTAGGAACTCTAAATAAGCCAACAGGCTAATTTGTCCTCTGACCAGCAGATTCCTGGGCACTCAGTCCA
>NW_021913223.1:0-502 GCF_006229205.1 Suricata suricatta | reverse complement strand
CATGGAAATTCTTGCTATTTTGTCTGCTTTCCTTAGTTTCTGAATCCTTGAAGAAATAAATCAGAGGTAGAAGTGGTATGAGGAATAAAAATGAGCCTCGTTATTGCAGTGACAGGAGTGAAGCCTTTCAAATATTAAGGATAATAGAGTACTTTATTCCTAATCTTTTTCCTCCTCAAATTTCCTCTAATGGTTCAGATTAGAAGAATTGTGGAACTTTACCAATTTTCTTTCCTCTGTCCTACCCCTATCACAACTTTGCCATCAAATATTTACTCTTTTTAATATTTTGCTTTATTTACAGTTTAGAGAAGAAGAAATAATTTGAATAAGAATCACAGTTACACTGTCATGCTTACTAAGAACTAAATGAAAACCACATCTCAAGTGCCTTATTAATCATCTGAGTTAGAAAATTTTGGACAAGTGATAATCGCAATTCTCATAACACAAAATCCATGTGTGTGCACATACATAAGCTGTTAAATGAGAAACAGAAAGA
>NW_021913222.1:0-1274 GCF_006229205.1 Suricata suricatta | reverse complement strand
TGCAATCATTCAACACGAATTCTGTATTATAGAGTGGACAGCATACCCTACCCTATCATTCTATTCCAAGTGATATTTAATTGCTTTCTGAACTTCTTCCGACTTCAATTAGTGTTAATTTAGTGTGTAACTAAGTATAGTACCCTAAAATAATTAAGAATGGTACGTTGTCCTCCATAACATATGTGGTTTGGATTAGCAGGCTTGGTTTGCACGAGTCCTACATAGGGAAATAGACAAACAATCTATTTTCTCAATATGACCTAGTCTCAGACACACACACACACACACACACACACCTGCACACGTACACATGGGCTTAATTAGCATTTGATTCATTTTGTCATTTTGGGAGCACAGGCTGTTACTGGTTTTTTAGAATATGGTCTGAGTGCCTTGGCATGATACACCAGGCCCTCCATGATCTGACTTCTACTTCATCTCTGGCCTTGCACTCCACACTCTAATTTCACTAATGTGACATGTTTTTGTTTGGCTTTCTTACACTTCTGTTTTTGTTTTTGTTGTGCTACCTGCTAAAGTGCCTTCTTAACTGAGCTACAACTGCTCACATTTCCAGGATCATATCAAGTGTTAACATGCAACATATTTTCTATCTGCTCCTCCAATTCTTCTCATTCTCTCTAACCCATCGGAGTGCCCCAGGGGCTGCTGTGGGAACTTTCTTCCATCACTGTGCTCCTCTGGGCTCCAGCTTGCAATTGAAGTTGGCCAATGGGAGGCACCTCTGACTGGAAGATTAGAGGACAGGAAGAGAGAAAGGTCTGGATGTTTATTCCGTCCATGTCTGCACACTTTCATCCCTGCTGGACTGTGGTTTGGCAGTGGCTTTGCTCTTCTAACCAATGCTGTACCCCCATAGCTACAGCACTCACTTGTTACTGGAGACAAAACCTTCCCATATCTTCCGGTCTATGGGTTTAATACTTCCTCCCACTCTTGTTCACCCTCAGGGATTGCATCCTTATTGGTTCTCTTAACCTTGCCCTTACCTCTGGGAGTAGTCCTTAGAGTGACCGGTTCTAATTTACACCTTTAAGTGTGCCATCCCTTCCTTGCTGGGACATTAATACAGTTAGACTCTTTTTAAATTAAAAAAAATATTTTATTTTAGAGAAAGAGAGCACACAAGCAAGAGAGCGGGGCAGAGGAAGAGAGAGAGAGAGAGAAAATCTTAAGCAGGTTCTGCACTGAGTGTGGACACGGGGCTCAATAGCACGACCCCAGCGTCATGACCTGAGCTGAAATCAAGA
>NW_021913221.1:0-502 GCF_006229205.1 Suricata suricatta | reverse complement strand
GGGGCCGGGGTCCCTGTGGCGGGCGGTGAGGCTGGGGTCCCTGTGGCGGGCGGTGAGGCTGGGGTCCCTGTGGCAGGCAGTGGGGCTGGGGTCCCTGTGGTGGGCGGTGAGGCTGGGGTCCCTGTGGTGGGTGGTGGGGCTGGGGTCTGCACGGTGGGCAGCGGGGCTGGGTGGCCTGCTGTGCAGGGAGGCCATCTGGGTAGCTCAGGCCCTCGCAATGGGTGCAGAGCCGTGGCTTCTGAGTGCTTGGTCACTGGAAAGAGCCGGGTCTCTTTGTAGCCGGGTTCTAGAGACAAGCGGACTCTCTGGTGGGAACAGCCCAGTGGCTCTTTGGGAGGAGTCTCAGGTGGGGCAGCCTGGGCACAGCGCAGACTTGGCAGTCAGCACGGAGAGGGCGGTCCCGGCCCCGCCGTCTGTCTCCTGATGTGTGTCCAGCCGCAGTGCTGGTGCTGAGTGTCCTGGAGGGCAGGGCAGTATTGGAGCGGACGGTGCTGTAGGCAGC
>NW_021913220.1:0-502 GCF_006229205.1 Suricata suricatta | reverse complement strand
ATATCTTATTGATCCATTCATCTGTGGATGGACACTTGGATTGCTTCCATATGTCTGGAGATTGTAAATAATGTTGCAATAAACATAGGGTGTACATATCTTTCAAATTAGTGGTTTTGTTTTCTTTGTGTGTATACCCAGTAGTAGAATTACTGGATCATTGGGTATTTTTAACTTTTTGAAGAACTTCTATACTGTTTTGACAGTGGCTGCATCCCTTTTAAATTTCAACCAACCATGCACACGAGTTCCCGTTTCTTGACATCTTAACCAACCCTTGTTACTACTACATCTTTCCTTTTCTTTTCTTTTCCTTTCTTTTTTCCCTATTTTTCTTTTCCTTTTCTTTTTCTTTTTTCTTTTTTTTTTTTGTTGGTTGTCAGGTATTATCTCATTTTGGTTGTGATTTGCATTTTCCTGATAATCAGTGATGAGCATCTTTTCATGTGTCTGCTGGCTATCTCTGTGTCTTTGCAAAAATGTGTATTCATGTTGTTGGCCC
>NW_021913219.1:0-502 GCF_006229205.1 Suricata suricatta | reverse complement strand
TCCTGAGTGAGAGGACCTTTAATCCCGACAGGAAATAGACACCTGCAGACGTTCAGTCTTTTCTGTCTCACGTGGATTTTTTCCTTCTGTGTATGCTAGACCCTCGCACATATAACTGGACTTGTTAGGTGCCAGCTGTTTTTAAACTGATAAATCAGAGCCTGCTTAGCCATGTCCCCAAATTTGAATTGATTTGCCTGTTCTTTTAAGAAAACATACCTTATGAATCACTTGGATAAAAATGAAAGATTTTTATTGCTTTAATTTTTCATTAGGTTACCCTTTGGTTTGTGACAGCCAGATGAAGGAGACCCCCCCATCATTTCCAGAGAGCGAACGGGAAGCCTCACAACTCGAGCGAGAATATGTCCACCGAGTCTATGAAGAGATTGCTGGCCACTTCAGCAGCACGAGACACACCCCGTGGCCACACGTGGTGGAGTTTTTGAAAGCTTTGCCGAGTGGCTCATTGGTGGCTGATGTTGGCTGTGGAAATGGAAAG
>NW_021913218.1:0-502 GCF_006229205.1 Suricata suricatta | reverse complement strand
TCCACTGGATGAGATTAAACCCAGACGAGACATTTCACTAGAAAGGAACAGCAGGGGCACCTGGATGGCTCAGTCGATTAAGCGTCCAACGGCTCAGGTCATGGTTTCGCAGTTCGTGAGGCTCAGGCTCTGCACAGACAGCGAGCCTGGAGCCTGCTTTGAAGTCTGTGTCTCCCTCTCTCTCTGTCCCTCCCCTACTTGCATTCAGTCTGTGTCTCTCTCTCAAAAATAAACATTAAAAAAAAAGAGAGAAGAAAAGAACAACAAACTTGAAGACAAACCAACTCGCCAGAGAGTCTTAAAATAAAACAATAATAAAACCGCTCATTGTCGAGTGTCAAGACTTCAACATGTCAAAGCGGGCGCCGGGGGCTCAGCTGGGGAAGCGTCCGACTTCGCCTCAGGTCGTGATCTCATAGTTCTCGGGTCTGAGCCCCGTGCACAGAGCCTGCTTTGAATTCTCTCTCTCCCTCTCCCTGCCCCTCCCTTGCTCTCTCTCTCT
>NW_021913217.1:0-502 GCF_006229205.1 Suricata suricatta | reverse complement strand
CAGACTGCTCAGGGGCTCTACGGAGACCGGTGGTGCCATCTGAACTTGGGGTGGTGGCCGGGACACCGCTGTGCTGACTGGCATTGTGGTGACGCTGGCCGTCACAGGCCTCATTTTGGAAATAGGAGAAGGCTCTTCCTTTATAGGGAGGGAAATCTCTGTGCAAAATAATTGACGTGATTAGTAAGTTATGATTTGCTACTGTTTAAACATTTTTATTAATTACCAGGACAGTTACTCTGCTATTTTGTGATGGCTTTTACACAGTCCCCCCTTAGGGGTCGGAAGAGAAGGCTAGTGGTCAGATCCGATAGAGTCCTTTATAACCTGTGGGGTGACGGCCCTTCTACCACATTCTGACGTGCTTTCTAGTCCCGTTAGCGAGAGCAGTGAGCGCTGCCAGCAGCTGTCTGACCCTCGGAGGGGCTGACGGTTTGGCTGGTTTCTCTGACCTTTGGGGTCGTGTTCCCGGTTACTCGGGCTTCGGACAGGGCTCGTGTCT
>NW_021913216.1:0-502 GCF_006229205.1 Suricata suricatta | reverse complement strand
CATGGAAATTCTTGCTATTTTGTCTGCTTTCCTTAGTTTCTGAATCCTTGAAGAAATAAATCAGAGGTAGAAGTGGTATGAGGAATAAAAATGAGCCTCATTATTGCAGTAACAGGAGTGAAGCATTTCAAATATTAAGGATAATAGAGTACTTTATTCCTAATCTTTTTCCTCCTCAAATTTCCTCTAATGGTTCAGATTAGAAGAATTGTGGAACTTTACCAATTTTCTTTCCTCTGTCCTACCCCTATCACAACTTTGTCATCAAATATTTACTCGTTTTAATATTTTGCTTTATTTACAGTTTAGAGAAGAAGAAATACTTTGAATAAGAATCACAGTTACACTGTCATGCTTACTAAGAACTAAATGAAAACCACATCTCAAGTGCCTTATTAATCATCTGAGTTAGAAAATTTTGGACAAGTGATAATCGCAATTCTCATAACACAAAATCCATGTGTGTGCACATACATAAGCTGTTAAATGAGAAACAGAAAGA
>NW_021913215.1:0-502 GCF_006229205.1 Suricata suricatta | reverse complement strand
TCAAGGCCACTGGCTCCAGCAGCTGTGTCCTCTCTCCTGCATCCTCCATTTTTAACTCTTCCCTGGAACTTTCCCACTAGCACACAAATATCATTTCTCCCTTAAAAAAAAAACAAACTCCCTTTACCCCACATCCCATTGCTCTGCTCTGTCTTTTATAGCAAGGTAATTCAAAGCTTCCTGCTGTCTTTAATTCCTCCCTTCTCAGTCATTCCTGATCGCTCTCAGTCATGACTGCTGTCCCACCAGGGCACAGAAACTATTTCCAGATGACACGCAAGTCCCTAACCCCAGGCAAGTCGCTGTCCAGCCCTCGCCTGACCTGACCCTCCCTATAATATCTTCCCTCCCCCCCATCATCACGCCCCCTCTTTGACACTTTCTTTTTTTTTATTTTTTTATGCTTTTTTTTTATTTTTGAGAGACACAGAGAGACAGTGCAAGCAGCGGAGGGTCAGACAGAGAGGAAGACACAGAATCTGAAGCAGGCTCCAGGCTCTGA
>NW_021913214.1:0-502 GCF_006229205.1 Suricata suricatta | reverse complement strand
TCTTGCCTTTTCCCGTACATTAGCCATCTCTCTCTCCTATTTTTTAACCCTGTGTCCCACTCTGTTGCTAGACAAGAGAGAAGTCTAACCCAGAGTCTATGACGGCCCTGCAGTCTCTTGTCCTCGCTTTATAACGTAAATCTTCGAAATCCATACTTAATAAGAATCCAGAATATAGGAGCAACTGTGTCTCCCAGCCGGCAGTTTCTCACTGAGGCTGCATGGTCTCAGAGAGCCACATGTATGACCAAAGGACTAGGGCCTCCAGAAAACCTGGCAAGTGTGGAGTTTGTGATGTGGAATAATCCTTGAGTCTGCCACTGCTTCACTGAGCACTAATTTCCTTACCTTCCTCACATGTGGTCACTGCTCTTTGTAAAGGAGAGAGAAGAGACTAGAAAATGGGCAATTTGATCTTTGGCAATGGATAATTAATACGTCCAGGAGCAGGCGTGACTCTTGGTCTCCCTCCTCCCAGGGACACAAGTGAAATCTGTGTGCC
>NW_021913213.1:0-502 GCF_006229205.1 Suricata suricatta | reverse complement strand
GGGCAGAGAGAGAGGGAGACACAGAATCCGAAGCAGGCTCCAGGCTCTGAGCTGTCAACTGAGCCACCCAGGTACCCCTTAAAATATATTTTTTTTAATTTTTAATGTTTTGTTTATTTTTGAGACAGATTCAGAGCATGAGCGGGGAGGGGCAGAGAGAGAGGGAGGCACAGAATTGGAGGCAGGCTCCAGGCTCTGAACTAGCTGTCAGCACAGAGCCCGACGCGGGGCTTGAACCCAGCAACGTGAGATCATGACCTGAGCTGAAGTCGGAGGCTAAACCGACTGAGCCACCCAGGCGCCCCAAAATAATTTTTTTAAAAGGTTCCATATAGAACAGGAGAAACCTAATGGAGGACCAGGGGGAGGGGAAGAGGGAAGGAGAGTTGGGGAGAGAGAGGGACGCAAAACCTGAGAGACTATTGAATACTGAGAACGAACTGAAGGGTTGAAGGGGAAGGGGGAGGGGGAAAAGAGGTGGTGGTGATGGAGGAGGGCACTT
>NW_021913212.1:0-502 GCF_006229205.1 Suricata suricatta | reverse complement strand
TTGCAGTTTCTGTCATTCCTTAAAAGAAATTACCCATTACTAGGTATCTGCTCCCGCTTCAGCATCCTGTATTGATATTCCTGACTAATCATTTTTCAGTTCCTTCTAAATAATTGCAATATTTTTGTTTAGCCCATAGCTACCTTCACGCCACAATATATGTGATGGTGAGGAACTCAAGCTTTGGCATCAATATGTGTGAGTCTGACTATAAGCGTTGGCATTCACTGTGTGAGGTATGTTGGGAAAAGGAGTTATTGGAAACAGTGATGACAGTACCACTTTCCTTCTAAATACAGTAAAAGTCACTTTGTTATTTGGGGAGGGTTTTCTTTGACCTATCCCTCTTCACTGTTGTCCTAGAATGCCATTTAACATAATATTAACATAGAATTTCAAAATTTTCATAAATTTTAAAAATTATTATAGTGGCATTAAAATAGCCAGTGTGGACATGGTATACCTCACTTCTTCCATTTTCCACTGTAGTTTCGTCTAGTAG
>NW_021913211.1:0-1274 GCF_006229205.1 Suricata suricatta | reverse complement strand
CCCTTCGTTTGGAAAATGGTGGCTCCCTGTCCTTACTTCCTGTTGCTTTTCTGAAGATTGAGGAGAAAACGTAGGTAAGTATTTCATAAATAGTATTGGGCAATATAAAAAAAATCTGATCAACGTGTAACATGTCTTGTACCCAGACGCAAATGTGCATGTGTTTAAATATGCACAGAATGGCTGTGCGTATTTATAGTCTCATTTAATCTCAGCAACAACCCGAGTGCAGGAATTGATTCTGCTTTTACAGAGAGAGAGAAGGAGCATGAGGCTCTTCGGGATAAATAGTAACACTCTTGGGGTTAGGAGTATAAAGAGATTCTGTCACAGCAAAACTCCCCTGGTCATGGGCTTGCCAACAAAGGTGATTATCAAGGTAATTTGGGTGAAAAAGTCAGCTCCTACTTCACTTCTAAGAGACAAAACAAGTATGGTTCCTGTAAGGACAATTTTGGTTGAATTATGTGGTTAATAGTCTGAATTCTTTACTTCATTTTGCCAATATAGATGAAGCTAAGTGTAGGAGGGAGACACAGGAGTTGAGAATGAGAAAGCACCTAGTTCCCATATGATTTTTGCCTAACAGGTAAGACAGAGGCCACTGGGGAGAAGAGCAAGCTCGGGCATGTGGCATCCCATTAGTGCACATTAAATCTCTCTTAATGCCTGTGTTTGATTACAAAGGAAGTTAAAAAAATGCATTAAGCACAGAAAAGCTGACTCTGGCATCAGACTTCTGGAAAATGAAAAGAATACCAATGTAAGGGAGAAGGAAGCTACTTTTTATGTGCTGGATATAAATTTAATTAATTAAGCTACTGGAACATCTGTCAAACTAAGTCGAAGAGAGATTAGTTCCAATATATTGGAGAACTGAGGCAATTTTATGTTAAAAAGTCCACATAGGCAACTGGAAATGTCTTGATCACTGGTGTGCTTTTTGGATTAAGATAGTTACTTGATGGTCATAGAGAAGGGCACTTGAGGGGAAGAGCACTTGGGTGTTACATGGAAACCAACTTGGTAATAAACTATATTAGCTTGATTGACCAGCTGCATGTGTATAAATAGAGACCAAGTAATTCAAGGTCTACTCCTAGACGGATTTGGCACAAGCGATCAGTCTCACTATTGGCCACCTAGAAGTTTTTCTAATGTTCTCACATGAATTTGAAGTTTGGCATGAATCAGCCACCATCTTTCTTTGTCTAAGGACGTTTTCCCATTCATTTAAAACTCTGGTTTTATGTGGTGTTTCCCAAGTAAGTTTT
>NW_021913210.1:0-2558 GCF_006229205.1 Suricata suricatta | reverse complement strand
TACTATAAGCACATACAAATTTGGTACACACAGGTGCATAGGATATAAGAGAAGTCAACTTTCTCTGTCCATGTCTGAATGGGAAGAAAGAAAGGAAAAAGCATTTGTCAGGATCCTAGTTTTGGGGAAGGTACACTTCAAGTCTTCCAGTAGGGAAGTGAGGGGAGAAGGGCATTCTTGGGCAGTCTCCGTATACACACCCCCCTACCCAAAGCACCTTCAGTCTTCTAGGTTTTGCAGCTGAGAGTATTTTATACCATGCTCTAGGTCAACCTTTTCCACCTCACACTGTGAGACCAGTACTTTCACCGAAGGGATACTTAAAGGAGCAAAGAAGAAGGGATCAATATCAAATTGGCCTTTTTGCCCATCTTGGTGTGTAGAGCCAATAACTGACCCTTTTTTGTATTCCAGTTTTGATGAATGGTCCCTCCCTGCCTTGGTCACCTACCCAGCCCTCTAGTTCTTCCGTGATAGCAACCCTGCTTTGACCTCTTGCAGTCCTTTGTATGGTTAGAGAGTTTTCCCAAGATAGGCCCTTCTTTATATCTCCTACCCTCAGGCTTCTAACTCTTTCTGCCCTTTACTTCTCAGCCCTTCTGGTATGGCTGATCCATCCTTGTGGATTTTGGTGGGAATTCAGACAATCTTTAATCTGGTACACCTCTTTGCTAATTAAAGCTTTGTTACGATGCTTATTCACCGTCTCAATCTCCATGCAACCATGACTCCCATTAGCAAATAAACATATTCATATTGTTCTGCCATCATTATACTTTGACTTATTAACACAGAGTTTCCTGGTATCCATCTTGTCCAAATTAAGCCCATCTTTGGCTCAGGAATAATTATAGATACAATTTACTGATCACTTTGCATACATTGTCTCAGTTCACCAACATAACAGATAGGTGAAATCAAGATGTAGAACAGATTTGATTTTCTGGAAGCAGGCCCTGAGATAAATCAGAGATTAGCATCTGTGAAAATTAGGGGTCAGAAGCAAGACCATCTTGGTGTGTAGAGCCAATAACTGACCCTTTTTTTGTATTCCAGGCAGAGGAAAAAGTCAAACTGATACAGGCCTGACATAACCTTGGCTGACAACCAGCAGCTCTGGGTCAAGTGTTGCCCATCAGCATCCATGGGAGGCTGGAATGGCCAGCCTTTTATGCATTTTCCTTGTTCCATTACTAGATTCAGGCTGTCATGGAAAAACATGACCTTGTACGAGGTGAGCCTCAACTGGGAAGTCCCTAAAGAGTTTACACCTGGAGCTGTCTGCTGACTGTGTTCCCCTCAGCTAAGAACAAATATGTCTTTGAACAGGGACCCCAGTGGTATATCTCCATGTCTACTATAGACTTGAAGAATCTAGGAAATTTATGAAAGATTCTGTAACTAATAAGTGGCAAAGATTTGGTACCAAGTCTTTGGTGACTCAAAAGCCCATGTATCCATAAATTCATCCTTGGTTTCCAAGTATCCATTCAAATCAGCTAACAGAATCACTTTGGGAGATTTCTTTAAAATAGGGATATGAGGGGTGTCTGGATGGCTCAGTCAGTTAAACAGCTGACTTCAGCTCAGGTCACGATCTCACAGTTTGTGGATTCAAACCCCACATCAGGCTCTGTGCTGACAGCTCAGAGCCTGAAGTCTGCTTCCTATTCTGTGTCTCTCTCTTTCTCTGATACTTCCCCACTCACACTCTGTCTCTGTCTCTCTCTCTCTCTCTCTCTCTCTCTCTCTCTCTCACTGTCAAAAATAAATAAACATTAAAAAAATTTTAAGTAGGGATATGAGAAGGGAAAGTGGGTGATAGGCATGGAGGAGGTCACTTGTGGGATGAGCACTGGGTGTTGTATGGAAACCGATTTGAGAATAAATTATATAAAAAAATTAAAATAAAATTGGGATATGTGGCCTCAATTCTGGGAGATTCTCGTCCAATGGATGTAGAAGGGATCTGGGAATCTCACCCGGTAAACAAAAAATGCCCAGACTAATTCTAAAGTACAGGCACATTTGGAAACTAATGCTATCAGGAACATTGATAAGGAGAGGAAAACAAGCAGAAGAATGGAAAAAGTTTTAAATGCTGTACTACTTTTGTGGTAGAAGCTATGCAATACTTTTTATTGCATGAAAACATGGGTGCTAAATATTTTAATGTTTATTTTTGAGAGAGAGAGAGAGACAGAACATGAGCAGGGGAGGAAATTGTATAATAATTACAGGATCTCTCCATCAGGAAGAGCTAACAATTATAAATATCTATGCGCCTAACTCGGGAGCACCCAAATACATAAAGCAACTAATCACAGAAAGAAACAATCTTATTGACAAAAATGTGCTCATTGCAGGGGACTTTAATACTCCACTGACAGCAATGGATAGATCAACCAGACAGAAAATCACTAAGGAAACAATGGACCTGAACGACACATTGGAACAGATGGAACTGATAGATATATTTAGAACTCTACATCCTAAAGATAGGAAATTTACCTTCTTTTCGAGTGCACATGGCACATTCTCCAAGATAGACCACATAC